>NW_027472107.1:0-150335 GCF_965638725.1 Aptenodytes patagonicus | reverse complement strand
GGCAAAAAAAGACAGCTAAGTGGAAAGTGAAAGTTTAAGTTGGTGCTTAAACAACCTGAGCACTTAGGCTGCAGCTGTAGCAGAGGGCTGGCACTTAGAGGTCTGATCAGGATAAAACCAAAAATCCTTCCACTAAGGTTTCAAATTACAAAATCACTTCAGCTAAGGGAAGACAAAATGTATATAGACAAGCACTGCCATATGTTTACAGTGCCTTCTCAGCACAACGTTTCTCTTGTGGCACCAAGAACTTACTGGTATGAAAAATTACAACTTTTAAGAGTGATTTTAAAGCAAGTTACACTTAAAACAATAGTAGTGAGAAAATAGTCAAGAATTTGACTTGCAGAATGGGAGATGACTCGTGGCTTTCTCAAGAGCTTTTACTATTGATGAAGCTTACAACCACCTCACTGTCTGGGAATGACACACTTTGTTACTACTGGTCTGGTTAGAAACTCAGCAGGCTGGCTTGTTCAGCACTGCAATTTTTCAATCAGAGGAAAGACAGAACCAAGGAAGAACTAAGCAGGAAGAAGGCCAGCAGGTACCAGGTTCAACTAACCTTCACCTGGGTGCAGAATGAAGCTTCTTTCTAAAAACAACAATTGCATCGCTGTCAGGATATTGGCTATTCTAGGAAGTGTCTTTTTTCCACCCTTTGACCTCACTAAAAAGCTTTTTGGCCCAGATGGCTTTCTCCTGCTGCAGAAATGTGGAAGTATTGGGAATCTTGCACATTGGTATAGGAAAGCTGTTGCCCACTTAGCTCTGTAGCTGTGAGGGTAGATGCTGCAATGGTCACATTCACCTGCGAACACCAGTTGTCTTTGCCTTATGCCCTAACTTATCACAGGTGAGCCACATCATGAGAAAAACATGCTCAATTACAACTTCCCAGCTGGACGAGCCAGGACACCACTAGCGCGTCTGCAGGTCAGAAGCCCAGTGCTGGTGCCGCACCTCAGGCTCTTGACACGAGAAGCTTAAAAGCGGGGTGGTTACTGCTGGAATGCCAAAAATAAAGGAGAGAGATGGCCTGTGTGGGACTTAAAAAAAGAAAGGAAGAGCTTACTCTCTCTCCAGTACATTTTCCAAAATGAAATGTCATCTGTAAAAAGCAATCACGACAGGATTAACAGCTACCAACAAGTAAAACAGATTTCCTGGAATTATTCTGGAATCATATCATCCCTGTCCCAAGGAAGCTACCTGCCTTGAAGATGCAGGACAGTCAGTGGCATTTCTACGGCTCCTCACCTACATTTTAGTTCATCGGTTTAGCACGCAGCCTGGGTTTTAAAAGAGGTTGTACTGGATAGAAGAGTCAGAGTTGAACTATCACGTGAAGTCGAGGGGAGGAGAATAGAACAAGACGTATTTACCACAAACTGCTATACACTTGACAAAACAGTAGTCCATTCGGCATGGCAGGCTTGCCATGATTTAGATGCTGCTAACATCTCTTGTCAGAAGCTGTCGTTATTTTGTGGGCTGTTGTTATACTCATGAAACAGCCAGCCTCCATGGGCATGAGGACTGGAGTGAGACCCCTGTCATTTACTATGCTCACTGACCCAGTCTGCAGAAAATAAATAAACAAATAAAAATAATAATAATAAAAAAAATCACAGGTAGCACAAAAGAGGGCCTTCTTCAGAAATGAATGGCTCTATAGGTAAAACAATCGACTAGATTAGTTTCTAGTTAATTCTTAAGTTCTCCGTCCTCTGCTTCGACAGGTGTTGATTCAAGATCTCTCTGAACTCAGAAGCTCTACAGCTGGATATCCCAGCAGGAGCGGTGGGGGACAGCAGCCAGGTAGACCAAGACCTACTACTTGTTCTTTCCGTTAAGTCAATCAACCTGAAGGAGCATAAAAGTTACTCCTCTGATAGCAAAAGCAGAACGGGATGAAGGGGCTTGAGACTTTTAGAACTGGTCTCCCACATATCATAACTATGTAGCATGAAAAACGTTCTTTTGATCACATTTCAGTTCCTTCGCAGCCGGAAGGAATTTCATTGCAGGAGTTTTCGTACCACCAAACTGGCAAAAAGGTACACAAGCCTTTTCATCCCTTTTGATCCTTTTACACCTGTTCCAGAAAACCATTTGCCACTCTCCAGCTCACGATCGCTCTAAGCAGAAAAGTCCTAGCTGCCACACACTTGTCATAAACTAGGTAGGATATGACAGAGTTTCAAATACCTCAGTATTTATAAAATTAGAAACTATAAAATGCTAAAAAGAAAAAAAAAAAAGAAAAAAGGGTGCTGGGGGAAATTTCTTTCTACCTTGACTGTTAGGTTCTTAAGCTGCCACTATTTAACATTAATGTATTTCAAGGTCAGGATTGCAACAGTTCTGCTACTTGTGGATATCAGTGAGAGATTATCTGCCTTTCACCAGTTCAGGCGCTCCACCTACACTTATTCACGGATCTGATTTTATGTTTTTTTAAATGTTTAAAAGGTTAGAATACGCCCCTGCAAGGTATAATAGGCAAGAGAGCATGTTTTAAGTGCAATTACATTATGCTTCTCCTGATATAAAGACAAAAAGTTAGCTCCACTGGTACATTCACCCACAAGAACGTTAACACCCCCAACTTCACAGACACCCATAAATTATTTTTGTTAACAGTAAATTACTAAAGATAGTACAACACTCTATGAAAGAGAAAAAGAATGCACACAAGCAGCATTTTCCTTTTTGACTAGAAAATGAAAATCTCTGGCAGCAGGTGAGCCTGTACTAAAAATCAATCAAATCTGGACCCCAAATGGGGTACGGGTTATGACATGCCACATGTCTGGACTCGACTCTTGAAAGCAATCATGCGCCAAGGAAAATTTCAGGTTCTTATGCAGAGGTTTAACTAGAGTCTTGGCAACTTAATTTGGGACATGAAAGGTATTTGCACTACAGTACCACGTGCAGTAAAGAAAACTGGTCTTGCAGTTCGATTCCAATGCCGCATCCTCAAACAAACAAGGCTGCTACGTTTGAGGAACAGGGATGGAAATCTCACCTGCCATCCCAAAGTTACGCTGTGGCATTTCTTCACTTTTTGCCACTTTCCTCGGGCTTGGTAAATCTTTTGCAGAGTCTGAAGCAAAGGCCCATAGCTTCTTCCCGTGTGTAACAGTGGATGTCCGGGTTTTCACAGGTTGGTTTCTTGTGGGGCACCACTTGTACCCTGGATTTGCCTTCATAAATGCATCCTCGTACTAGAAAAGGAAAGGAAAATTACCAGTCATGCCGGTCACTGTCCACAGGGCAACAGAGTGCACTGCTTGTAAGAAGATTTAATACAGTAAATAATCCTTCAATATCTTGATTTTTTAACAGTTTAATCACGTCCTTAGAGTCTGACCGTCAACACAATCTAACAAGAAGAAATATTAAGAGAAGTAGAGCTGTATTCAAAAAAGTGGCGTTTCTCTTTCCTTTCCTGAGGGTTTATCACCCAGAGCGGGCTGAAGATCCTGCAATCTGCTCCCCAGTGCTTGTATGCTCACTCTGGGAAACAGACGGCCATTCGAATTCTTTTGCAGGTACAATCTTTGCTTACTTCCCAGTTTGAATGAAATGAAAACATACATTTAGCAATAAATGCAGCATGATGCTCCTTACCTTGCACTCTTTTTCTCTAATAGTTCTGTATCTTAGAATATTTGAGTATCTTCTTTCCCAAACCAGGCACTGAAAATGAACCACTACCAGCATCACCTCATTTTCAGTAACTTCCGATACATCCTCCCAGTGTTCCTTCCAAAATGGACCATGCTGCAAGGCTGCCTAAAACAAAGTGGGACCATTGAAAACTTTCTTTGGCCTGGAGCACACAGCGCACATCTCAGCTGTTTGCTATATTCTTGGTATGAGGCAGCAAAACGAACAAAGCCAGGCTACACATAGCCGGGTAGGGGGAAAAGGTCTGGATCCTACACAGTTTGGGGGGTAGGGGGAAGGATGGGAACCTAACCTGGGTTAGGTATGGGGAAACATAACCCCCATTTTTAAGAAGGGAAAAAAGGAAGACCCGGGGAACTACAGGCCAGTCAGTCTCACCTCTGTGCCTGGGAAGATCATGGAACAGATCCTCCTGGAAGCTATGCTAAGGCACATGGAGGACAGGGAGGTGGTTCGAGACAGCCAGCATGGCTTCACCAAGGGCAAGTCCTGCCTGACTAACCTAGTGGCCTTCTATGATGGAGTGACTACCTCAGTGGACACGGGAAATACTACACTCTGTTTTTCACTCCTGAAGGACACCGGGTTTGCATCACACGTTGCGGTCCATACCTCACCCGGTGAACTTGCCAGGCTCCAGCCAGGAAGCCAGAACATTTGTCCCCTCTCACCCCGAGGCAGCTGCCAAAGCAGCGGCACAGCACGGACAGCAAGCTCCCAGTCGGGCTGACTGTACCTGCGAAAACACTGTCCGAGCACTTGCGGGGAGAAGTGTTCAGCTCTGCCACCGAACGGCAGCAGCCTGGATTCCTCAGGCTGCTCCCGACAGGAGACACTCCCGACTGCCTCGATCTTGCCGATGCAAGGACGGATTTAAAAATGAAGGCCCCATGACAGCCTTCCCCGGGGCTGCTCGGGTCCTGGCGCCTTGGTGGAGCAGGGAGGCGGAGAGAGGGACAGAGCGGCAGAGAGGGGTGGGGTAGGGCATTGGGGTGGCAGGAGAGGGATGGGAGATGGACAGAAGGACGGGAGTAGGACAGAGGGATGAGGAGAACGGGGAGGAGCAGGGTGGACAGTGGAGAAGGGAAAAGTACTGGTGAGGAGCAGGGCAGAGGGCTAGAGCGGGGAAGAGATGGAAGGGAAGGGAGTTGGGGAGTGCAGGAAGAAAAACACTGATAAGCAGCAGGACAGAGAGAAGAAGGAGGGCAGGAAGGAGGACAGAGGGACGGACTGACACAGGCAGGGTGAGGAAGCGGGACAGGGGGGCAGAGAGACAGAAGAGGCACCAGGAGACTGGGACAGGGAGCAGGACAGAGGGACAGAGCAGAAAGGGTGGGAGGGAAAAGAAGGGGAGAGAGAGAAGGGGAGAGGCAGGGATGGAGAGTGGGACGCAGAGCAAGAGGAGGATGGGAAACACTCCAGCGAGCTTGAGAAACAGAGAGATGCGGATCAGGACAAGGAGGCAGAGAAGGACAGAGCAGCGATGGCCCCCAGGGTGGAGACGGAGGAAGAGGAAAAGGGGATGGGGAGCAGGACAGAGGTCTAGAGAGGAGAAGGCCCAGCCATGTGAGCAGGGGATAGAGGCAGGAAGGATGGGACAGGCTGCAGGATGGAGAAGAAAAAACAAGGCCAGGAAGCAGGACATGGTGATAGAGAAAAGAGAAGGACAGGGAATGAGAGGTGTAGAGAAAGAAAAAATAGCAACAATATAGGAGATATAAGGAGGAATTAGAAAATAGAGACAGGGAGTCAGACAGAGAGAGAAAGAGAAAGAAACAATACTGATGGGCTAAAGACACAGAGGGAGGAATTAAAAGATGGGGTCAGGGAGGCGGGCAGAGAGCAATGGGGAGAGACAAAAAACCAAAACCAGTTGCCCACAGGCAACGGCCCCACTTCTTGAGCATTTCCCAGGAACTGAATTTCCAGGGGCCTCAAGAAATGTGCTGCCTGCTAAAGTCCTGCAGACTAATATTGGTGACTGTCATCACCTTGCAGTGTGGCCAGGACTGGGGGGAAACAACTGGCCCATCTTGGAGGGAAAAAATCGCCGAGATGTTTTTTTTTGTTTGTTTGCTTGTTGGTTTTGCTTTTAAAAAACACTATTTAAGCTCTAAATGTAATCTGCATGGAGATGGGAACCAGGCGTACCAGGCTGGACACATTTAAAGGCCAAACCCATTCAACAGCCGCACAAAACACCGCTTGCTCCCACTGTACACACTCCACCACCTGCCTGCAGGCAGCTGCCCTGTTTCTTGAGCGCTCCCCAGGAACAGCACTTTAGGCAGCTCAAAAAAACATACTGCCTGCAAAAACTTTAGCACAGCTTAATTCTGTTCAGTTTTCCCTCTTTTTAGGCCTGCTGCTTAAAGACTAGTCAATTGACAGATGGCTCAGGACCACGCCAGGGCCGGTGGCGCTGCTTTCTGAATCCCATGGTGGTGATGAGCAGATGGACAGGCTATCAAATTCCGGGGCTGGGTACGTGTGCGGGGTGTCAGGGTCATCCCTGCCTGTTTTTTCCCAGCAAAGCCCCAGCCAGTGCCGGCCCCGTGCTGCAGCCCTGGGGCTGAGGCTCAAGGAGTCGGGCGTTTCTGCATGTGCTGCGCCCTGCCGGGACCCACCGCGGGCTGCCGGCTGCCCTGGTCTTCCCCAGCTGCGCTTTCTGCCAATGCCAGGGGCACAGCAGAATGTCTTGCCTGCTCCCCACAGCTGTCCACGTCTGCAGCTTGTAAGTTATGTCCACATCCCGGGGGTGGCAGGTCTCTCTTGAAGCGTCCTGGGAATGGGGAGAAAGCAAAACGACTTCCTCCCTTTCGATCTTTGTCCCCAGGGAGACCCAGTGGAGATGTACCGTTTGCTGGAGCACGTCCTGCAGGGAGGTGACAGCCATTTGCAGAGCAGCGCTGAGACCTGCCTGACAGCAAAGGTGCCTGGTGGCCGCAGAGGAGCCCATGTGAGCTGGTTCTTTTGGAGGCCACTAGAACAGCATTCTCCACCCGTTTTTTTTGAGATATGGAGCAGCACAGAGATGTTTCTCAAGCATCCAGGCCTGACGAGGGTTTCCAAGTGCCCCCCCATGAGAGATCCTGCTCCCAGGAAGTGCCTCCCCATAGAGCAGAGGCCGTATCCAGCCACCCGCCTCTGGGTACGGCTGCCCCAAGGGATCTTGCAGGGGGACGGGATCATCTGCCTGGTGGCTCTGAAACAGAAATGATGAGCTGATGCCCTGTGGTCATGGCTGGCCAGTTCGAAGTGCCTCAGCCTTTCTCCCTGGGAGTACTTAAGCAGGGCACTTTTTCAGGGTGTGACAGATGATGTGAAGATTGATGCCGGTGATGTCCTGGTGGCTCTGTCCCACTCCTGCTTTGAAGTTTTGAAGCCACCTGAAGGCCCTGGCAGAGATGTCCAGGGAGTTTGTGTTCCTTTTTTTTGATATCTTAGAGCTACTACCTGCTAGGGTTATGGGATGCTGGGATTACAGGGTGCTAGGGGTAGGGGGTGGCAGGGCTATGGTATGCCAGAGTTTAAGCGAGTTAGGATTAAAGCGTGTTATTGTTATTGACAGGTTCAGGGTTTGTTGGCCCTGGGTTCCTGAGGTTAGGTTATTTTTGCCTTATCTTGTGCTCTGGGTGGTCTTTTTTTGTGGAGAGTACTTTATTAGGTTGGTTGCCTTTTTAGGGTCTGGATAGGGACCTTTGGTTTTTGTACTATGTTTCTTCTTGAGGGTTTTTTCTTTTTTTTTTCTGGTGGACTGTGTTGTGTGTTCTGTCCTGTAACCATAATTTCCGGTCTAATATGTCTACAGCAGGTCGGGCAGCGTCATGTCTGGTGCGGTCCGCCTAATTTCTAGTGAGTCATTAGGGAGGTAAGTATGGAGGACTTGCTGTCCATGGAGAATGATTGCCAGACAACTAACGGGCACTTCTGGGGAGCTGTGAGAGGACTTCTGGCCCACTGCCAGAGGACTAACGGTACTTCTGAATTTCTGTGGACTTCTAAATTCATGGTCATTTTTCCTGCCTTGAGGAAAAGCCATGGGAAGACACCAGCCACAGAGAAGGACAACGGTTTCCCCAAGGGTACGTGGCTTTTTGTTTCCTCTTTTGAGTATGAAACCTGCAAAGAGGCAGCTATCAAGTTTAGTGACATTTCTTAAAGTCCTGGACTGAGTGTTGCGTCACTTGAAACACCACTGAAAAAAGGGAGAATGGCTGTCTGTGTGTTCTGGGTCCTTCGGTTCTGAACATCTACTCATGGTGGTGACTTCATACCGTCCTTTATCTCCTGTTTCAAAGCATGACGTGTGCTTAGGAGGAGAATCATCATCCATGGCAGTGTATGTGAATCTGTATTTCAAATAGACTTCTTGATCATTTTGAGTTTTTGCAGCCCAACATATTCTCGGATCTGAGTCGATTGTCCTTGGTTTTTGCCTCTTCACATGGCTGCCGAAGATGTCATAGGAGGAGCAGAAGACATGTCATTGCTGCCGTTTCCATGTTGGTCAATTGTGCTGCAGTTATCAGGGTCATCTTCCATCCGTGGTGCTGCAGCTGGAGCGATAGTGCACGTCACTCATAAGAGAGAAGAGAAAATATACTTTGTTGATATTAAACAGTGGGTTAACAAAGTTCAATGGTAAATGCAGAGGAGGGCTGGAGGAAGGACAGAGGGACGCACCAACAGAGGCAGGGCAAGGGAGTGGGACAGAGGGAAAAGGAGGAGAGGAAAAAGGAGAGGCAGGGACCAAGAGCAGGACACAGAGAAGAGAAGCAAAAGAGCTGTAAAACAGTCACCACTATAAACTAGCAGCTAACTGCCTCTTCTCTGAACTAAACAACCCCAGTTCCCTCAGCCACTCCTCATCAGGCTTCTGCTCTAGACCCTTCACCAGCTTCGTTGCCCTTCTCTGGACACGCTCCAGCACCTCGACGTCCTTCTTGTAGTGAGGGGCCCAAAACTGAACACAGTATTCGAGGTGCGGCCTCACCAGTGCCGAGTACAGGGGCACGATCACTTCCCTACTCCTGCTGGCCACACTATTTCTGATACAGGCCAGGATGCCATTGGCCTTCTTGGCCGCCTGGGCACACTGCCGGCTCATGTTCAGCCAGCTGTCGACCAACACCCCCAGGTCCTTTTCCGACAGGCAGCTTTCCAGCCACTCTTCCCCAAGCCTGTAGCGCTGCATGGGGTTGTTGTGGCCGAAGTGCAGGACCCGGCACTTGGCCTTCTTGAACCTCATACACTTGGCCTCGGCCCATTGATCCAGCCTGTCCAGGTCCCTCTGCAGAGCCTTCCTACCGTCGAGCAGATCAACACTCCCGCCCAGCTTGGTGTTGTCTGCAAACTTACTGAGGGTGCACTCGATCCCCTCATCCAGATCATTGATAAAGATATTGAACAAGACCGGCCCCAAAACTGAGCCCTGGGGAACACCACTTGTGACCGGCCGCCAACTGGGTTGAACACCATTCACCACAACTCTCTGGGCCCGGCCGTCCAGCCAGTTTTTTACCCAGCGAAGAGTACACCTGTCTAAGCTAGAGCTTAGAAGCCGCCAGCTTCTCTAGGAGAGTGCTGTGGGAGACAGTTTCAAAGGCTTTATTAAATCTAGGCAGACCACATCCACAGCCTTTCCCTCATCCACCAGGCGGGTCACCTTGTAATAGAAAGCGATCACGTTGGTCAAACAAGTCTGTAGTCACCATGCAGACTTTGCTGTCAACCCCCTGCACCAATTCCTTATCTGGTGTTGTCATTCCGCGCCCCTCCCCTGATCCTTCCTATTTTAAAGCTGTCCTCACCAGGTTACCAATCTGTTGGCACAGACTGTTTTGTTCCACACAGGTGGATTCAACCTTTCTCTAGCAGCCCTGAGGACAGAGGGTCCACGATCGTAAAAGCCCTGTTGGCATCTCCAGGTTGCAACAAGCTGTTGATATGCAGGATCAATCCAGTATTCATCAAGCTTTCCCCCCTCCCCATTCCCTTTTAGAGGCAAGGCTGTGGAGAATGCCACTTCAGCACCATCAGCCATCACCCCCAGACACATGTAGTATTGCTGGATACTTTCCAGGTCTCCAGAGGCAATTATGTAGGTGTCCACGTGGATGAGCAGCAGGGGATAATAGACTTCTGAGGCTTTTCTGGCCTTCAGACTATCCTCAGTGTCCTGGATCCTACCAAATCTCCCTAGGCAACATCAGGCTGGCAGATGGAGGCCTCTGTCCTGCACAGCAGGGAGTCTCCTGGTGCTATTATTCACCACTTTCTCCTGGTGCTGCCATGTGATTTAGGCTCACTTGGCTCTGACGCTGCTCTGAACAGAGCTCCCAGCCCCTCATCTGATACCATGGCACCAAATTTCTTCTGTAACTGCGGATCTGCAGGTGGAGCAGCAGCCTTCCTTCTGGTGCCAAAACTCGCTAGCTTCCAGCCTTGTCCATCATGGGAGTCTCCGTTTCCCAACCCAACGAGTACAGGCTCTGAATGCTCCTCTGTCTGTGCGGTTGGGTGTTTAGGCTCTTGTAGGGTCTTGGAGAAGATCCTGTCCTGTTTTTCATAACCTCTGATGCTGTGCAGACTTCCCACCTCCTCCTGCAGCTCCTCAACAAGCGCTCGCCTTCTGCAGACAAGAAGACCATCTTCCCTGCCCCAGACTCACCGAGGGGCCCGAGGCACGTCCTGCAAGCCCCAGGCCTGCAGTGCTGCGTCCTTCCTCGGGATCTCAGCCTGTGCTGAGGCCTCTGATGTGCCAGGAGTAGTTGCTGCTGTTGGTGTTGGACTGTGCCCTGTGGTGCATCAGATACACTGAGCACACATGCACTGTCCTCAGCAGAATTTCTTGTTCCCTTCTGTGAGCTCTTCTGTGCAAACTGGTGCATCTGTTTGCATCTTCTGTTACAGCAGCACAGACCGATTTTTGGTGCTGTGTGATACGGTGCAGACTCCATGTGGTGGAGACGAAAAGCCTTTCTTATTCCCAAGTTCAGGATCAAGGAAAACATGGAGCAGGAGAAAGACTGTGTAGGGCACGTCTACAAAGCACAGGTTCATTCTCCTCCAGCCTCCACCTGGCTGCACAGATCCCTCTATATGGAGGTGAGTGCAAAATTTGAGCTGGCATTTGCAGGGGAAAGAAGCAGTCCTATCCAGATCTGTGATAAAGAAGGAGAGGCTTCCCAGCTCTCCAGGGGCTCATTCCTGGCTGGGGTGTGCTGAAATTGAACTCAACTACTTGTTTAGCCTGTTTTAGAGGTACCTCTGTTGTGGTGACTTCCAACTAGAACAGCTTTCTTCTGTGCGCAAACGTAGACCTTGCTGATCTTCACGTGTCCTGTCGGTATCTTTCACAAACAGCAACTGAAGGAGCAATGAAATTCCTTTCTGCACAGTGACGGCTGAATGAATGACGGCTACTACCCAAGGGCTAGGCTGGATGAAAGTGTGGGAGCTGAGTACTGAGCAGGCCACAGTGATCTGCATGTCTGTTGGGGTGAGGAGGGGGAGAAGAGAGAACTTCCTTGGGGAGAGAGGGAGAGAAAGGGTCCTTCCGGCAAGAACAAGAGAAAAAAGCCGACTGTACTCCTTGGACAGAGGACTGGATGGAAAAGCAGGCTGGGAATTAGCAGACAAACTGTTTTTCTCTCTGAACCACACTTTGAAGAAATAAGAGGTTGAGATACACTCTTTGTAAACAGATCAGCAGCCAAGAAAAACCTGGCTTATGCATTCGCTTGCTCTCGCTAATACAGCCTGAAACACTCCAAGGATGTGCTTACTGCTTACTCCAAGAAAGTCAGTAATACCATGCTGGGAACACCTTTGAGTCAGCCAGGGCTTAATGTAACACGGCATGTGTAAGACTTCAGAGCTTGATGCCATCTGCTCCCAGAGAGCACTGGATGGCTGCAAGAATGTCAACAAATAGGCTTGAGAATCTTGTGAAAATGAGGACGGAAATAGCAAGCTCCAGGGTGTAGGAAAATTTTGATTTTTTTTTTTTTTTCTTCTGTGTGACTGTTGCGTTTGTAACATTGGTTACGCTGTTTTTTTTTTTAAATCGGCTCCCTTCCCACTGTTTCTGGGGAAATGCCTGTAAAAGGAGAGACATGAGTCCTTGAGTTAAACTGAGAGAAATATGGCAATAAGAGTAGCAGGCTAATCAGACAAAAAAATAACTTCCAAATGGTCTTTGGAGACATCACTTGTGAACCCCCAGAGAATTAGGGTTGGTGTGTTAGTGGGGAAAAAAGCAGCTAGTGGGCATTATAGCTAGTAGCTATAAAATCTCGCAGTGCAACTCCCAATATAATTTGTGAGGTACCTATTTTTAAAAAAAAGATACGTAAAAAATGTGAAATTTAAACTGCAGGTGGTAAACATAAAAGGAACGTTCTTTGCTCCAAAAGTCAAGATAATTGTACTTTGAAAAATTCTTTTGGTATAACATTAATTTTGACCTTTTTGTGAAGTGTGACATAAACATGTTCAAAATGGATATTCATGCCCAAACCGTTTCCATTAGGAGCTTAAAAAGATTTGGGTGTTATGTTACGGTTAAGCTGTTTTAAATAAACAATCTCTCTGGCTGTGCCGTTTTCATGCTACAATGGAGATGCTTTACAGCCTGCATAGGTTTATCTTTTCTTCCTCCCGTGTAGAAAATAAAACTTTGCTGTTTACCAACAGCTGATGCCTGAATACATACAAAATACTTTGTGTATATGCAGATTGCCTGTCACAAGGTTTAGCTACTTTAAGTTGTTGCTCACTAAAGACGAATTTTTTTCCTGAACCCCTGTCCTGCTTTCAACTGTGACAGGTGAAGACTAGATTATTCATGATAATAAGGATTATTAATAGACATCACTTTGAGAGCAATTGGAGGAGGCCAGCTTCACGCAGGTGTGCGTCTTAAACTCGAACTGCAATACCTGGCTTTGCTCACGGCGTGCAAATTCAACACCAGTGATGCTGATTGCTGGCTTATTTCCCCCACCAGCTGCTCGAAGGGCAGTTACATGGATGATGGGGCTAAATTGTTCAGGCAGTGTCAAACATAAAAATATGCAATTTCCACAAGCTGAGGTGTGGGAGGTTGAGTCGGTATCAGGAGCAGCCCTGGGTCATGTCACTGGGGGCAGGGGGGTGAGATCTCCTTCCTTGGAGGTTTTCAAGACTCTGCTAGACAAAGCTGCCACTGACGTGGTCTGCTTTTGTTGTTTGTGCTGCTTTGAGAGAGATGTCGGACTAGAGACCTGCAGAGGTCCTTCCCACCAATGCTTCTGCAAGCATATGATCACTCTCTTCCTCACCTCTGATCTTCTCCAGAGTTTGAGACCAGCTTCACTACCTCTACCTTGTGACACCCAAGACTGAGCGCAAAGGTGTAAATGCATGCCAAAGCCTGGACTCATCCTTCTGCATCGGCATCTGCTCCTTGGTGAGCCCTGCAGGGACAATTCATACCCAGTGTTCTCTAGAAGTCAAGGGTAAAAGACTTTTGCAGGCGTCTCAAAGCTGGGGCTCAGGGTAGGTTTGTGTTTGAAGCCATGGTCCTCCATGGAGCCCAGGGGGTGGCTGCCTTGCTGTGTTGGGGGTAAAGGGCCCATTTCCATGCTGCATAACACACAGGCATATGCATAAGGTAAAATGGCTAAGAAGAGACGGGTAGCCAGTGTAGCACAAGGGGCAGTTTTGGAAGTGTGGGAATGAATGAGCAAGGCTGAACCTCCTCTGCACAGTATGTGGACTGCAAATCATGGGCTTCCTGGTGTCAGATCCCAAGCTCCTTGACCTGAACAGCCTTAGCTCCCGGGAAAGCATCCCAGAAAAACGTGCTTGTGTACCATATATTTGTAGCTCAGTATTTCTTCCTCCATCACCATTTCGGTGAGTTACTTTGATGTGTGGCTGTCCTTGGGAGCCAAGAGGTGGAACAAAACAAACAGATGAAGATGATGTTACAGGGGTGCTACTGCTGGAAACCAGTGTTCCCTAGATCAGTGTAATGGCACTTGGCAGCTTACCCAATTCAGTTTTTGCTTATTTTAATTGCTCTCTCTTTCACTTGTTTCACAAATCCTTTTTCTCAGTACTCTTTGTGATATGTCCTAAGAGAAATGCATAAGGTTGCTTTAAGGATTATCCATTAGAGCCAAGTGTTTCAAGAGCGTAAGCCCTGGAAGTGGCGAAAAATCGATTTATGCTCTCAGTGCTTGAGGCTGGCCCGGGTGATTTCCGAACTGTGAAGAGAACTTTTCTTTGGGAATCCAAGGTATATATTTTTGTGAGAGGAACAAATTTATAGTTTTCCCCACTGACTCTTGTTTCATTTATTTTTAGAAGTGCTCTTGTCATGTGTGTGGACTGTTGAACGACTGAGTTTTACCTGAGGTTCAATGATTGCATTAATTTTCAGTCTGTTACTCTCTTCTGCATCTCAGTATCTAGTTACATAGTGTGTTATCAAAGCTGTAATTACCCAGAAATCCCCTTACACTGCCCTCTCTTCCAATTATCACAGGTCTGCAAAGAAGACTATGCAAGAACCAGCAAATTTGGAAGGTGCCTGAAATGCCACATGGAGTTGGCAGGGAGGAAAAATTACAGATTTTTTTTTTTTTTTTTTAATGCAAAGACAACTTTTTAACGGACTCATTTTTATACAAATGTTCATAGTACAGTGTATGCTGGAAAAACTGCGTTGGTGAAAGGGCTTAAAACCTAACCCAGTTCTGTTGCCATACCTAGGCATGAGCTACGATGAAAAGATTCTGGTGGGAGACCTACTTTTGTCATACTTCAGTTGTAGGGTAAAAAAGGCCTTTTAAAGAGTGGTGCAGGGCAGCATAGGGGTATGGGAGAACAGGCCGCCAGTGCTGAGTTTGTCAGTTTAGACACCTTTCCGCATCTGGAGCAGGAGAGGAAGATTTGGTGTAGATGCTGGAAAGACAGATGCTGTGAGATATGAGGTACTACAAGTAAAGCCAAGTAGCCCATGGTCTAGAGTCTGCCTACACCTTAGCTGGGTGTGGTGTATGCCCATGTGCAAAAGGGCCAAACTGCAGCCCTTACACCAAAGATGCGGACATTAGGTACACTGGTTCCAGAAAAGCCGTGGACACAGCCTACCAAAATGACTCTCCACCAGTCTGTTGCTGCCAAGAGTGGCTTACAGATGTGGTGCTAAACTGCTCTTTCAAACCTCTTGCTTTGACAGCTGTTTCTTCAATGCTTTGCCAATTCCGCTCCTCCAGCAACCATCCTGCATTGCTCTCTTTTCTCTCCCAGGACCGGTTGCTCTAGTTGTCTTTATTGCTTACCTTTCTTAGCGACTGCCATCCAAAGCTCTCTTGGGACAAGCCAAAAGGGACTAGGCTTGTTTGTTTCTTTTGGAGATCCCTCTGTTAGCCAGGTCTAGCCTCTGAGCACCTGAGTTCATCTTCTCAGCAGCAGGAGCAACTACACTCCCCAAGTGTCCCAGGCTTGATCAGAATAGATCAAGCTCTCAGCCTTTCTGCCCTAACTAAATGCAATCTCCAAGTCCCACTTGCTTGGACTGAAGGGGAGAGAGAGAGCAAGAGCATTAACACTGAAGCTACTAAAGACTAAAGTCTTTTTTGACGTTGTTGGCATTACTTTTGACTGGACCTTGTACCCTCGGTGTTAGCAATCAGTTCTGCATCCACATCAGTGGCCTGGGATTGTCCTGAGAGCCTGCCCTGTGCTCATGAACAATTTCTTCAGCATGTAGAAGCTGAGAAATTCAGCCCAGGGCTCCTGGGGTCTTTTCCTCACTGCCTCTTTGATTCAGACACTGGGGTCGTGCTGGAAGGAGAATGAGAACTTCCCGATCAGTCCTTTCTTTCACTGTCCTTGTTTTTCCTTTTGGACACAGGAAGCTCCCGACATCAGTGTAGGAGAGTGTTTTAGAAGATGCTTATTTCTGCTGGTGAGACCCAGGCCTGGCACAAAAAAATTGACAAAAGTTGGATGTCCTGCACGCAGTCCCAAGCTTGTGCCCATAGAGACAGAAATCCCCTGCAGTAGTTCAGGGTCTGGCTGGCGCCAGCAGGACTGGAGGTTGGAGGAGCATTTCACCATGGTGGAGAAGGCGAGCGAATTACTTGTTTCTAGTAATTTGGGCATGGCCTAGAGCAAGTCCAGCTCAGGTGGGCACTGCAGGGCCCAGAACTTGGTGGAGCTGTGGAAATAGTTTTCCTACCATCCCACAGTTACAGCAGTGTCCTCAAGATGTTGCTTTCCTGCTCCCTCAGCAGTGGCTCCAGTAGTCTGGGGAGGTAAAGGAATGGGATAGCAATGGGATGTTTTCTACCCGCTCAAGTAATATCCTATGCCCTACAGCCATTGAGAGTGGATAGCAGAAGTATCTGCTCCTGCATAGAGTGGGTTTTGGCCAGCAGCTAGATGAGCCATCAGGATGCTTTTGTATTACTTTTTTTCTTGTCATTATTTTATTTTATTTTTTTCAATTTTTTATTTATCTCCCTTATCTTTTACTATAAAGATAAAAATAATCTTTTATTTATCTTTCCCCTATCATGCTGCATGATAACATGCAGTCCTGGTACACAAGGCTAGAAAATGCTGTCCAACCTCCCTTCCCTGCTTTGGTACTGTGCACTGATTAGGCATCTTTCTGCTGGCAAATGTGTTCTCAAGTGCTAAGACACTACAACCCACCAGCAAAAGAGCTTGCAATGCTCAGACATTGGAAACAGACACACACAAACCACAGGCAATAGAATTGCTTAAAATCTCCACATCGCACACAAGTGATGCTGACCATATGCACACGTATGGCTTGGCTCTTGTCAGTAGGTGGGTAAGAAGGTATGAGTGGGTCAAATACTCACAAGCACCTGTGCGAGCCCTGGGCCTGTCCTGCCCTATCAGCTATGGAGGGGTCTTTTTGTTGTTGCAGACTGAAAAAGAGACTCTGCATGTGCTCCCATTGACATGTTTTCTATCTCTGTGTCCTAGGATTTTCCTACTAGGACCCACAACACGTACTGAAGAAGAAGTACTTTGCTCTTTTTCAAGAAGAGAAAGGTCTCTCAGAGGCGAGAAGCCCAGCTCTAGCAAAAGAAACTCTTTCCTCAAAGGAGAAGCATGTGACATGTGGAGGGTGAATGGTCTCACCCCTCAGAAACCTTTGCTTTAGTGTGAGCTCTTTCTCTCCCTCGAAAGGTCATTTTCTTCAATTGACAAAGGGCAGGTCAGAAGATGCTGCCTGAGATGTAAAAGGGACTGATCCATGGGTCTTGTGAACAGGAACAGTTCACAAGGTTTAGTTCCCAAATTTTGTGTAAAGGAGTTAGTCAAAAGGATTCAGCTGTTTTCATGGGAAGGGAGAGGAGCCATTTGGAGGGGCTGGTGTGTGTGGGGGGTGTCATCCTTGCCCCGGTGAAGCTGAGGGACCCCAATGTTGCTGATTCGGAGCCAAGAACGTGGAAGGAGGGCCGGGTAGGGCTCTCATTGTGAATCTGCTGTGTCCTCCTCCTCCAGTGAGTGCCTTGTTCCTGGCAGGAAAGTCAGCTGAGAGACCTTAGGCACATAGTAGGCAGCCTCTGAATCCAGCTTCCTTGGAGAAGAGGCGGCATGAGGAGTCCAGCCGTAGGGAGTTGGGGTGGGGGGGGACACCACGGCAGAGCCCTCTGCAAACCTGAAACCAGCTCTTCGTTCTCCAGCTGCAGCCCTCTTCTACTACCTGTAAGTTATTGGGAAGCACACTGGAGAGATGCTTGGACTGAACGTTTGGTTGAGTAAAACTAACCTGCCGCCGCAGGTATCTCTTTTAGTTCACATGCTGGAAAGGAAGCTCTGTGCATCCAGCCTGTAGATCTGTCCTGAGGGCTCGAGAGCTTTGCTTTTTATTTTAAGAGGTGTCACTTAACACTACAGGGACAGACAGGTTCTTTTGGCCATCCTGGGCAGAATGATGAAAGCACTGAGTTGTACAGTTAAAGCTTTTTTTTTTTAACAGAATTCTACGATCAGCATAGCATAGAGTTTCATAATCAGAGTAGGGGGAAAAAAAGCTAAATGAAAAAATTAAAATGAAAGAACACATGCAAGAGCTTGGGCGCACACCCAGAAGGGGTGAATGCCCAGGTGCTGGTGTAGTATGTGGGATGCCGGGGTTCTAAACCCTTTTAAATTAAACAAACAAAAAGAAAAAGAATAAAAACAGGAAATGCAGGGATTGGGGAGATAAATAAAAAATAGAATAAAATAAAATAAAATAATGACAAGAAAAAAAGTAATACAAAAGCCAAAAGCACCCATCAGCACTGGGACCCAAACCCGGCAGGGACACCTGCTCCTAAACTCTCCCGGCAAACTCGCATGAGGCACTGGACAGCTCGCACCGAGGACTGCCATGTCTACCCAGTCGCGGAGGAGTCGCGAAGGTGTGCTGAAGGAGCAAGCGGTGACTCGTCCCCAGAGCAGTGCTAGCGAGCAAGCTGCAACACCTGCAGCTTGGCTGGCAAAGAGGGGCGGTCGGCGGCCATTGTGGCAGTTCCCCCGGTGGTCCAGCTTGCCTTCCACCTGTTTGGAATGGCCGTGCCCCAGTGCTTGCCCGTCAGCCAGCTGAGCGTGTCTGAGAGGCTGGGAGCTGCGGAGAGCTGGAGCCTGCCACAGCTTCCCCAGCTCCTGACGGCCCAGTGATGGGACGGGCGAGGTGGTGGCGCCTCATCCTTTCTTTTCCTCTGGCCTTAAGCCGGACTCCACGAAGCGAGCAGAGAATGATAGCGGTTACTGGTGGCCGGCAGCCACAGACGGCCAGGGCTGTTGAGCCTTCAGCAGCTTTCCCCAGCCCTGAAGGCCCAATGATGGCACAGGTGAGGTGTTGTGACTTGTTGGTTTGGTTTTTTTTACCCTGGGACAAAGACCAGCGGCTGGTGGCAGTCACTGGCACTTGGACACCAGAAGGCTGGGGGTGTCGGGCCTGCCACAGCTTTTCCCCAGTCCCGCAGGGTTGCCTGAAGGGACTCATCCAGAGCAGGTGGCTGGCAGCAGCTTCCGCTCCCTGCCTTTGACCAATCCAGATGCACAGGCAGCACTTGCTGAGGCGTCCCCAGGCGCATCAGAGAGGCTCTATGGTGGGACAGCTCTGCCGGTGTTCAGGCTGGTGTTGCACCTCTCCGCAGACATTGCCCTCTTGCTCTCATGCAGGGCCCTGCGTCTGCCATCCACCCCCAGGTAATGGAGGACATGCATGGCCATCGCTGTCCCAAGACCGTGGCTGAGGGGCCTCCGCTTCTTTCTCTTCTCTTTTTCTCTTTCCTTGCTGATCGATGAGGTCTTTCGGGTCACATCAGAGAGGGCCCCCGGCAGGCCAGCTCTTCCGTGCTCCCCTTAATAGGGAGCCATGGCGGTGTCTAGTGTTCAGGCGGGGTGGTCTCCTTTCCAGGTTGCTTCCCGCCGCATGCGAGGTGTTGTCCTCCTCCCCTGAGCAAAGGGGCCCATGACGATGGCGGCAGTGTTGGTGGTAGGGTACATGCCCCACTGTGTCGCCCTGTCATACCTCCCTCCCCCTGCTGCGAGGTTCCTCAGGCACCAGGGGACGCCAGGTGTGGCACGGGCTTCCCTCCTCCTTGTTCTCCTTAAATAAGGAGACTAAAAATAAAAAGAATAAAGAGAATAAAAAAATAAGTAAAAATAAATAATTAAAGGAAATAATAAAATAATAATAAACCAATAATAAATGCTAAAATAAAGCACAGAAAAAAGGCAGGCAAGAGGGGGCTGGGGAGGTGTCTATTTTCTCATGAGATTTCTTTTGGGGGTGGCTGGCAGAAGGGGACCCAGGCGTCTGGGAGAGGGAAACCAATCGTCCATGAGAGGACCCAGGCATCTGGGAAAGGGAACCATGTGTCTGGGAAGGTGACGCAAGCATCCGGGGAAGAGAACCCAGGCGTCCGGGAAAGGGGATCCAGGCATCTGGGAAGGGACTCTGGTGTCTGAGAAGAGACCCAGGCATCTGGGAGAGGGGACCCAGGTGTCTGGGAGAACTTACCCTCCAGGGGATCTGGGCTGTCCGTGCCCCTCACCCTCCCAGGGATTCACTCCCCACTCCTCCAATGAAGTGGGTGCTGGTGGGACCCACCTCCACCAGCAGCCTGGCATTGTCCTGCAGAGCACCAGGTGGGTGGTGTCCAGCAGCACAAGGACCTCTTCAGCTGCACATCGGCTGGGGAGGGGCCGCAGGGGGAGGGGGCTGGGCAGTGCCTCGAGGAAGGCCTGGTGCCATGGGCAGGGGGTGGGGGAAAGGGGGTGCCCCCCGCCCCGTGCCCGACTCCCCATGAGGCCGGTGCCTTCAGCCCAAGTGACAGCCCCTTGTCCTGGTCTTGCCAAGGCAGTCAGAGAAATCTGGAAGGGGAAGAGCAGGGGGTCACCCCAAAACAGCCCTGAACCCCTCAGTTCTACCCCAGACCCCATCAGCTCCCCCAGACATCCTTATCCTCCTCAGCTACTCCCAGACCCTCTGATTCCCTTAGTTCCCCCCAGACTCCCCACACCCCGCCCCGGTCGGCCCCCTGACACCCCTGACCTCCTCAGTCCCCCCAGGCTGCCTTTGACCCCCTGATTTCCCCCCAGGCCCCCAACACTCTCAGTTCCCCCCCAGGCAGCCCAGAGCCCCCCCAGACCCCCTCAGTCCCCCCTGGCCTGCCCAGGTCCCAGGTTCCCTCTCCCCTACAGACCCACTGGTCCCCAGCCAGGCCCCAAACTCTCCTCACGGGGACACGTGCAGCAGAGGCCGCCCCACCCCCACAGGGCCGTGTGCAGCAGGGGCCATGCTCCCCTCACCCAGGGCCGTGGTGCAGGGGCGGCCATGTTACACCTCTGGGCCCTCCTGGAGCTGCACAGGGCGGCTGGGCCCCCTCCCCAGCTCCCTTCATCCCTCCTCCTGTCTGCTATTTTCCACCAATACAATGAACGGTGGAAGGTAAAACCATGAAGTTTGTTTTAAACAATGTTAGCTGACTCAGAAAGCATTTGTGTATGTAATAAGGCGGTCAGCAACTTTACCTCATAACTCAGCTTCGTAGCAATGCTTCCTATTTAAGAACTTTGTGCTCCAAAACTCAGGAAGCAGACTGCTTTGTGAACAAAATAGCAGAGTTGGCTTTTTAAAATCTAAGAGCAAATGGACGCCATTAGCTTGCAGTTCTTTCTCTGGATGTACATGGGGAGAGACACAAGGGGACTTCTGCTCCTTTGGTCATTTCCCATGTAAATCAAGTGAGACAGGGACGCTGGATTTTGAAGGACAAACTGTCTGTGTCATCTCATCCCTTTTCCTGATAGCTCTTTGTAGAGGTGTTAAAGAAAAGTTAGCCAGGCAGCATAACCAAGAGGAGGAGATTTCAATGTGATCAAGAGAATCCAGTTCCAGAAGAAGACCAAGATGAAGCAGCGCGTGGTGAAGAAGAGTTTCTGGGAAAACACGCCTTAACATGGATCAAAGCGGAGTTGAGTTCGCACAGGACTATTCTACGGAAGACAGTGAAAATGTTTTTCAAGAATGACGGACAAAGGGCAATGAAACTAAGTATGAGACAGACCATGAGAGATGTGCTACATCTGCTTTTCTGATCTCTCTCTCTCAAACCAGCACACAGCGTTTCTTCCACAATGATGCTGCCCTTCTAATGATGGGAGAAGGGAGTGCTGCTTGGATGTGTTCCCTGTGAGGGGACGTGACCACAGGCAGATTCTCTCCAGTGAAGGGGCTGGTTGACACAATTTTTGTCACGCCTTTAAGCTGTGACCTGATCTGTAGAGGTGAGACTAACTTTCTGAAGCTGGCTTCCTCAGGCACTTCAGGTTCTTCTGCTGTTCATACCTGGCTGTGTATGTAGAGAAGCCACGTGGGCTTTGCACAGGGTCAGGGTGTCAACAGCATGTGCTCCTCAGCTAGCACTCACTGGAGAAACTCAACGGGAGAGCCCATCTCGATGGTTCAGCTGTGAGGAGAGCTGCAGTTCTCATGAGCTGTCAGCTGTGGAGCACATCTAGAAAACCCCTTTCATTAACGTGGGAGCCATTGGCTCCATACTCCTAAGTGGGACCTCCTATTCTTACATTTCTGGCTGGTCTTTTGACAGCTTGTGCTACTCTGAAGCAACCCAAACAGGGTGAGGAGAAGACGGAGAGGCAGATGTGGTTCTGCTTTTCCAGTGGCTCACAAAGTTCTCCAGGTCATAGATGCCCTCTGCTCACTGACTCTCATGGAGCTTCTTGCTGTGTTTTGTTGGGATGAGTCACGTCTCCAAGACACCTCAAGTACATCAGCTGCCTTCTGGTGACAGCTTACGCTGCTTGAAAAGATGACAGGCCCTCACAGTGGTTTTGGCTTCATGACATCTGATGGTGAAGTTGCTCACGTTGATTATTACTCAAGTCCAATGGACAGGTTGACAAAGGCCTGAGTAGGGTGGCTGTTTTTTTGGCCAAAGGGAATGGTAGGAGCCCTCACGTCGTCTGCCTTCTGATCCCAGGGAGGCGGAGTTGGATGACGGGCAGTGTGGGAATGACCCACCAGGAACATCCCTACGGTCCAAACTTTTCCTCTTCAGAGCTTTGGTCTGGAAGAGGTAGTCCCTCACCCCAGGGCATGCTGGGAGAGGGGACCTCCAGCCCAGCCCTGGCACAGCAGAGGTTCCTCCGGGACCCTGAGGTGACAGCCTGGGCTTGGCCCCAGAGCACAGAGCTGCTGGCCAAGGGTGGCGAGGAGCTTTCTAATGCTCGGGATTTGACGTCCTCCCTCCTGGCAGTAGAGGCCAGGAATGACACTGTCTGCTCGGCACACTGGGGGTGCTCCCCGTCTGAAGGAAGGACACCACGAGACTGAGCTTGTTGTAGTAGCTTTAATCAAATACATCCATTCTTCCCCAGGAGAGATGCACCTCTGCCTGGTTCAGCAGGGCCAGCAGCACAGCACCCGCAGGGACCACACTGATGAGTGCCGTGCCCTTGGACATGACAGGATCAGCATCGTCTGAGCTGCCAGGGAGCAGATGGAGGGTTCGCTGTCTTCCTCCACGGCCTGAAGGGCTGCGGCAAAAGGAAACAGAGCCGAGATGAACCCCCCCTCCATCTGCAGAGACCCTCAGGCATCCCCTCCAGACCATACCAGCCCCACCCGTCTCTTTCCCTGGCCAGGAGGAGTAGGTGGGACCAATGGATGAGCTGGAAGCTGCTGGCCAGGAATGCCTCAGACGCTCCCGAGATGCTCCTCTGCCCTGGAAGCGTTTCCCTGGTGCAGGGCAAGGCAAGGCAGCACCCTGCCCAGGCTCTGTCCCCTGCCCCACCAGCCCCGGCCATACTCACCGTGGCAGATCTCACTCAGCTTCTCCTTGCTTTGGTTCCTGGAGTGCCGCGCGGCAAGCCCTGAGTGGAGAGCTCTATCAGACCTCCCGCTCCCCAGCATGTCCCCAGCTGCCCCGCGCTGCCAGCACAGTGGTGGGGATGGGGGCCAGGCTGCCAGAAGAGGGACCCCTGGGGGCTGTGGCTCACCGATGAACCTGATGGCCATCTCTTGCAAGGTGGCCTGAGCGTCCTTCAGGTATGGCATGCTCTGGTGCAGGTAGTCTTCAACCCTCCTCCTGTCCTTCACCAGCTGCAGAGAGCACAAGGGCATGTGGCTGGAATGGACCCTCCCCAGTCTGCCGGACCAGTCCCTCCTCCCAACGACCCCCTTCCCGTCCAGGCCATTCTCATCTCCCAGGCAGGAGCCCTTAGGTGGCTGAGATCCAGAGAGACACGCAGGCGGGGGGGGGGGTCTAGGGGTCCTGAGACCCCTCTGTCCATCTGCCCAGGGCCCAGAAGGGCTGGGGTCTCCTTCAACACCCTTGGGAGCAGGGAGGGGAGAAAGCCCTGGAGAAGAGCCCTTAGGGCCCCTGTGCTCGAGGGCAGAGAAGGACGATGCAGCTCTGGGTTATGGGCCCTGGGGCTTGGGGGTTGTCCTCACCAAGCACTCTCCGATCCTCCATGTCTGCTGCGTCTGGATCAGGTGCTTGAGCTCTTCCCACTCCAGGATCTCTGCCACGGCAAGGAGGGCTTTCCTAGAGACCTGCAGAGCAGCAGAGGATGTGAGATGGCACCGTGGCCTGGAGAAGGAGACCTGGTGTCCCTCTCCTCTTGGCCAGGCTGCCAGCTGTTCCCAGCCACCACCTCAGGTATCTCATGCTGCCGGCCAGCAGAATAGAGGTTCTCAAGAGCTGTGGGCCCGTGGCTGTAGGCACGGGGGCAGGACAGAGCCAGCAGCACCTCCCATGGCATCCCCAATGGGACTCTTGGCTCCTCAGCCAGGGCTGCCCCAGTTCCAGATGGGCAGAGCTCTGAGCCCTGGGGCGATCCTGCCCTTAGGGAGCTGGGACATGTCCTGGCCTAAACATCTGGGGTGCTCTTGGGGACAACCCTGGGGAGGCAGGGGTTGGGGCTCAAAGGCCTGGTCTCTAACACCTGCAGGGAAATCTGGGAAGCCCTTAGGGTGCGTTCAGGCCTCAGTGGCCATGGGCTGCTGCTGCCGAGACCTGCTGGACCAGGTAGGGCAGGTCTGGGAAATGTCCATGCTGGCTGCCAGCAGCCCTTGCCCATGACGCCTAGGCCACCCCCGTGGTGTCATCACGCCCTTCCCCATATCACTGGCCAGCTTTGAAATCTGCACCTTGGCCACACTCTGGGTCTGGTCACTCATGTGGAAGAAGAGCGGGACCAGCACCCTCCACACTTTATTCTTCATCCTCTTCTTGTGGCAGCACACCACAGCCTTCATCAGGTCTTCGAAGAGGTGGATGGCGAGCTCTCGCAGCTGGCTGCACTCCTGGTAGGGAGGAGGACAGGATAAGCAAGGGTGTTAGCATGGCCGATGGGAGGGAAGATGCTCTGGGGTCAGATCCTGCACACAGCTGCATGGCCACACAGCTGGGGGAGCCCTTGGGGCTTGGAGAGCTGCTCTTGGCCTGCAGATGCTTTGCACGGGGGCCAGGCTGGGCTCCAGTACAGGGGTCTCAGGTCGCCCGGAGGCATCAAGCTGTTGGGGAGAAGCCGTGGTGGGCTGAAGAGCCCAGAAGACATCGCTTGAGGGATCAATGAGGGGAGAATGTCCTGACCACAGGGCTGGGCTGAAGGGCAGCTGTCATGGACGAGCATCCATCTGCAGGGCCTAGGCTCCCGCAGCAGCCTTACATCATCAAAGAGCGGCAGGAGCTTCTCTGAGAGTTGGAGAGCGATGCAGCTGGCCTTCTTCCTCTTCATATGACCCACCACGTTTCGGAAGACCAGCAGGGCCTTCATCCTGATGTCTTTGTTGGCATCCTGCAGGATCTCCACAACATCAGGCAGCAGGACCTGAATTTTTCTTGCCTAGATGAAGCACAGTATTTCCTCTTTGTGAAGTGGTCAAAGACCACCCTGGCAAACATGCTCTGGTCACTGAGCACCAGCCTCCCGTCCAGCTCCTGGCCCAGGAATCACTGTAGCAGCCTCCTGGCCGGTGGTGGCCATGGTATGCGGGAGAGCAGGGGTAGGGCAGGGGGGGCAGGAGAGCAAAGACTTCCTGTCCCCTGCTTAGCCACCCCCTTTTCTGACCAGCCCAAAGGGGCAGATGGGTTGGTAACCCTCCAGGCCTGGAAAGCTCCCCCAGGCACCCACCAGCCCCATCCATGGTAGGGAGGGTGTTGGGAGCCATCATCCCAACTCCTGACTGCCAGCGAAGGCCAAGCCACTGCGTTGCCCAACGTGGCTCAACTTGACTCCTTGCTTACCGTCTCAGGTCTCTCTGAGACGGTGATGAGACCCATGAGCACCAGCGAGTGAAACCCTGGATTTGGACACTTCAGGTACTCCTGGAGGAGTGTCAGGGAGTAAAAACTCGTCCGTTGAGCATTGCTGCAGTCTTTCACCTGAAATAAAGATAGCAGTGAGAGATGGGCAGAGCCTGCGGGGCTCCTGCTTCCCACTGGCAGCTCAGGGCAAGGGCACTGGGGCCAGGCAGCCCATCCTGGGGGCAGCCCTGACCATGGAGGACTGCACAGTGTCTTTGCCAGCTCCTCCTGTCCTCCGACCACTGGCAGCCTCTTGCTCTCACGCCTCTGAGGAGTGATTGGAGAGCAAGAGCTGGCACAAAGGAGGCAGGACACATGGGTGGTGATGAGTGTCTCCTGTCCCCGGCCATGCACATCCCCGAGGGTGAGCAAGCCCAGGTCTGGTCACTTACTGCCTCCTGAATGTTGCAGGCATGCAACACGGCAGCGCTTATCAGCTTGCAGTGCCGCCGTTTCCGCGACTTAACGATCTTCATCAGCTCAGTTGAGAACTCAGTCGGTATCTCGTTCTGGAAAAACATCAGCTCCCACATGGCCAGGGCAGCGCTGCCAAGCACAGAGCATTTCGTCAGCGGGCTGCCTTGGCCACGGCACTGTGCCCAGGCTAGCCTGGCCATTCCCGGGCTGTCTCGTAGCCCAGGCCCTGCCCACCCACCTCACGTGGGGGACAAGCAGGAAAGGGCTGAGGTGGTGTTCCCTGTGAGGCAGGGAGGAGCATGGTGGCTCTGGGCTCTGGCTTGGCCGGCTTTGGCTGCTGCAGGCCTGGATGACCCACCAGGGCTGGAAAGCATGGTGGGATGGAGGGCCCTGCTCCTCAGGGATGTCCTGCAGTTTTCCGTGGGTCTGGCAGCCAGAGAGTCTCTGAGCCCCTCTCCCCACAGGGAACAAGCCCTTGGGGCTGTCGGGGCTGATACCTGTCACACAGTGGTACGTGGATCAACATGCTGAAGACCAGTTCCCTGGGGTACTCCCAGGCCAGCACGATAAGTAGGGCATCCAGGCTTGCCCGGGCTGACGCCGTGCTGGTGTACTCCAGGCTTTCATGGATACACCCCACGATGCTTGGCACCTGGAGGGGACACAGGTGAGGATGGTGCTGCCACTGGAGTGCAGCCATTTCCTCAGCTGCCACCACTGAAACTTCCCATCCCTCTCTGGTGGCTTAAAATGGCTTTAGGTGCCTGATGCAAGGCAAGGCAGGGCAAAGGCAGGGACAGGCAGGGCAAAGGCAGGGCAAGGCCCAAGGCTTGAAAGGGGTCAAGGGCCGGGCAATCCAGCCAGAGCCTGCTTACATCTGTCAGCCAGAACTCAGGTTCTCCCATGGTCATGTTCAGCACGCTGCTGGCCACCTGCTTGTCGTAGATGCTGGAGTCTCTCAGGGCTTCAATGGCTGTGAGGACGATGTCTGTCTTCTCAGAAGGCCAGAGGTAATTTTTGCATGCCTATGGGAGGAGGGGAGGGAGGGAGGGAGGGAGGGAAGACACATCACATGACTGCCCTGATGGTGCTGCTTGGCCCTACAGAGAACCAGGGCTTGCTGGTGGCCAGGAGGGCTGGAGCTGCTGCTGGGACACTGGAGTGCGGCCCTCGGATAGTCCCTGCTCGGGGACAGCAGGAACCCTCTCACCAGGGACAGTGAGGCCATGCCAGCCCCGCTGATTCTGGGTCCCTTTGCTCAGACAAGTCTCCTGCTGAATGTGTCTCAGCAAGGGAGGAACTCATTACCATGGTCAGGGTGCTCGCTTCGTAGAGCAAAGAACACGAGGAGGTGCTCTCAGCTTCCCATTCCCTTTGGACCTGTTGATGCTCTGGATTGTCCTCTGACAGCGTGCTACCTAAACGGGGAGGGGGAAACACAGAGCAGTTGGTAGGACGTAGCATCTTTGCCAACAAGCTTACCAAACGCTGAAAAGAGCTTTAGGCTATGAATGGCTGAGGAGGAGGGGGGTTACAACCCACAGGCAGGGGAGGAGGTGGTGGGCAGGAGTGTAAATCAAAGGGAACAAGAGGGACCTCAGGAATGATGGAGGCGGATGAGAGGCACCTGCCTCAAGTGTATGTATGCAAATGCTCAGGGCCTGAGAAAGTGGAAGGAGAGCATGGGGGACAATCAACAGTCTGTCAGAGAGCATGTGGGTCAGGAGCAGCAGAGAGGCGGTGCTGGTGGCATGGTGGTGGCAGCGTGTTACAGCCTCCCGTGTGGGGGAGAGGAAGTGGATGAAGTCTTCCTGAAAGCACTCGGGGAGGTCTCTGTGTCACGTGCCCTGATTGCAAGATGGCAGGATGCAAGCGGTCAAGGAGGTTTCTGGAGGGCATCAGGGACAGCTTCTTGCTACAGGCATTGGAGGGACTAGCCGGGGTGATGCCCAGCCTGATCTGCTGTGCAATGAGAGGGAAGAATTGGTTTCAGGATGTGGTAATCGATGGTAGCTGTGGCTGTGAGGACCACGAAACAGTGGGGCTCAAGATCCTGAAAGGAATGAGGAAGGAGAGCAGCAGAGAGTGGATCCTGAACTTCAGGTAAGCACTCCGCCTCTGCAGGAAAGCAATAGCTGGGGTCCTAGCTGCGAAGGGCCAGGGAGGTGAGGGAAGCTGGCAGACTTTCACAGAGAGCCTCCAGCAAGCACAAGAATGGTCCATCACAATGCTCAGGAAAATGAGCAGACGTATGAGGAGATGCCTGTGTGTGGAGGGACGCAGCCCACGACACAGCTCCTCTTACTTTCTCGCTGACAGATGAATCTGTAGATGGAATAAAGAGCATCCGAAGCCACGTGGCTGCTCTCTTCTTCCTTGCAAGAGCTGAGAAGGATGAGACATCCCAGCAGCTGTCCCAGGATGGGGATCTGGATCTCTCTGTAGCAGCCACAGCTGAACTCGTCTTGCCAGGCCTGGGGGAGGGAGGCAGAACAGCAGAAGGGTTGAGGCAAGGCAGGTGGGGCCGAAGCCCTGAACCCAAGTGGGCCCAGGGCTGGATCTCAGGTGAGTCAGAGCTTTGCAGGGCCCTGCTGGGTGCAGCTCTGGCTCCTGGCAGAGAGGGGACTGGGGAGAGGAGCCCATGGGACCAAGACCCTCGCCTCAGGGCAGGGCCTTGCTGAATGCCCCAATGCCTGGCAGGAACCCTGAGCTGCAGGCTGTTCCGGTGCACAGGAAAGGGGACATGTCCTGGCTGGAGGCTGCCTGGCTCCTTACCTCCAGTGAGGAACATCTGGCCAAGAAATGGCTCAGCCTCTGAATCCTCCTCAAGGCCCTTGCGTGCACAGCTGCACTTTTGGAATTGGTGAAAGTCAGCAGCATCTGGGAGGAGAAGAGAGCAGCTGCCGATCTGCCTCGTGAGCTGACACCCATGCCAGCAGAAGCAGCACTGCTGGACTGCCGGCTGGACTCACACGGTCCAGGCTCAGGGGTATGGCCCCCTGGGAAGCCAGGAGAAGAGAGCTTCAGAGCTGGGCTCCCCGTGCAGGACAGGCACCTGCCCACCAGACCCACCACCCCCCAGTGGGTCTCTGCCCCATTCAGGTCTGGGGAGGAAAGCAGGGGAGACTGGGAAGTGGGGGACAGCAGCACCAGCTGCCACCGCTGTGGTGCCAAAGGAGAGGGGCCAAATTCCTCCCATTACTTGGGAAAGTCTGCGGAGGGGAGAGGGGCTTTGACTGCAGCCAGGGGACACCGGGCTCCAGAAGAGCACAGTGGGCAGCCCCCAGCTCCCCCAAGGGAGGTGGGCGTCCTGCGTGGCACTGCGGGTGTGATGACCACCCGCATCACCTCCAGGGTGATGAACAGCCCCTGCCAACCCTGCTCTTTGCAAATGCCAGACCTTCAAGATAGTCTGCAGCTCCTCGCTGAGGCCAGAGGCAGGAGAGCTGAACACCAACACGCGTAGCATGCTGTCCATGGCATCCAGGGTCTGCAAGGAGGACGAAAGGTGGTGGCATCTTTCGGCAGGCCCTCTCATGCCCAGGAGATGGATCTGAACTCCCAGCACCAAGGAGGACAGCCGTGCTGCCTTGCGGTGCCCGGGGAAGGCCTCAGGGCAGACAAGCCTGGACGCGGCCAGGCCCATGGGAAGGGGACAAAGGGATGAAGGTGGGAAAGCAAAACCGAGACCCTGACCTGCCTTGGATCTCCAGTCATCTCCTGGCACGGGGCAGCCAGGGAGCAGCCCAGAGGGACTGGGGGCTCACCCAGCGCTTACCTGGAAGTAGAGAGAAGCATCCAGGCCCTGCATGTCCTCTTCTGGAGGAAGCAAGAAGACACTGGTGAAGCAGGCATGTATGAGGCTTTTCTTTTGGCCCTCCAGCACTGTCTCCACTGAGCTGCAAAAAGAGAGAGAGGGGTCTGTTGGACACTGGTGCTGGGAGCGTGCCTCGAGGCCTCAGACAGGTGGACATGGACCTCTGGGGCAGGGGTGCCCAGGAGGGATGGGCAGGTACCTCAAGGCAGCGATGGCATCCATGGCAAGCTGCCGCACTGCCGTGTGCAGGTGGTCCCTGGGCTCCTCTTCCAGCAGTGCCTGCAGAGCACAATCAGGATAAGGGACCTGGCAGCCACCAGCACCCAGTGCCAGCAGACCCAGTGTGGTCCCTGCCACCCTGGGTGCTGGGGTCTTTACTGGCAGGCCTTCTCAGCAGCACTTGAGTCCCCTCGGGGTGTCCACGTACGTTTGCTCCTGCCCAAATGCTGTCCCTGCCGCGTGCCAGTGACTGGGGACCCTGCCCCCTTCCCCAGACCCTCCGGGTGTCCCCTCACCTTGATGCTCTCGGCCAGCTCAAATCTGTGGCAGAAGACATCCAGGCCCTGCAACAAGCCCTTGTGCCTGGCAGCTCTGCAGAGGATGCAGATGCACTCAAGGAACCGCATCTTCTCGGTCTCTTCCTGGCAGCCAGGGGACAGAGAGACAAAGGGGGAGTGTGAGAGGGTGAGACATGGCCAGCGGGACCAGAGTACTGGGGGTGCAAAGCCATGCGGGAGAGCAGCTCTGCCCAGCCAGCAGCGCCCCTAGCAGCAGGCAGCATAGCCAGTGGGTCCCATCAGGAGACACTGGCACGGCAGCAATAGAAATAGCCACGGTTACCTTTTCTGAGCTCTTGAAAAAAGCCTGGATGAAGTCTACCGTTTCCTGTTCCTCTTCATACACAGCTAGCCAGCTGGCATCTAGCAACAGAGGAGGGCAGGGAGGGCTGTAGAGCGGAGCTGCAGGCAGGAGTGGGCAGAGGAAGGAGCTCTGCCCTTCGTCCCCATGCCCACTCCCCAGGAGCAGTCTCCCTGGGGGTCTCAGGGCTGGAGGATGCGATGCTGGAGCCCCTCACTCACCTGCCTGCACCGGCTGGACCACACACACCTCATCGGGCTCTGGTGGAGACCTGCTCTCCTGGGGAGCCCCCACCTCCTCCCAGGCCACCCTGGGGTGGCTAAGGGGTCTCCTCTCTGCCATCCTGAGGGATGTAAGAAGGTGGTAGGGATGGGGAAGGGGGAAGCCTTGGGGAAACGCCTTGGGTCTGCCGGGAAAAGACGTGGGGTGCGCTTGGGGGGGGACTCCTCGCCAGCTCTGCACTCCTGCCCTGTCCTGTCACTGTCCTGCTGGACACTGCAGGGTGGGGCCGTGCTGGCTATATGCAGTGCCAGGGGGTCAAATAGCAGGGGGGTCACAAAGGGACCCACTGTGACCCGCCACCCAGGCAGGGAGGGGCAGGGTGGCCCCTAGGGACCTGAGCCCTCTTGGGGCACCCCAAGGCAACCGTTCACCCTCACGTCCCCTCCCTGTTGCTCTGCAGTGTATCCCAGAGCCCTGAAATTAAAAGTCTGGGATTTACTCAAGCTTCACAGAAACCATGATTTTATCACTTTATCTCTTCTTCTCATCTTCTCACCAGGAAGAGCTCATGCAGGAAAGAGGAAAAATAAAATGAAACAACTTCCCCTGAGTTTACCCTTTTTAGGATTTGGGAACCTCCCAGAAATGGAGATTCCCCTCTTATGGTTTGTTTTCTCAGTCTGGTTTGTGGCCATGATGGAGAACTCCCTCATTGTTGCGCTGGTGGTGGCTGACCACCATCTCGAGCCCTCCATGGACACCTTCTGGGCCACCTCTTCTGCCTGACCACCTGCTCCCCTTGTCAGCTTCCATGAACAGGGAGAAGCCCATTTCTGCAGGAGTTCTACAATTTGAGTATTTTGGCCAGTGGGCAATGTTGTCTCCAGGCAGGGGTTGGAGATGGGGTTGGTGTTTAGCAATATGGAAACTTCTCTGCTGCAGCACAGTAGGAAATGCCACTTTCAGCTTTAAGCTCAGAGCGGGGCATGAAAAAAAATGTGAAGCCAGTGTCCTGAATGTTTCTATCTCACCTCAGTTCTTGTGGCGCTAATGAAATTTCCCAAGTGTTTCATCATCTCATGCTAATCATTAATGATAACTGCGATGACAGTATGCCGGCCAGGCGGCCGAGTTCTCCACAGATGCTCTCTTCATGTTTCTACAGTTTTCAGCAGTTTACAGTTACATCCTTTCCTCAATCTCTCTCAGCACCAGGAAGCAAAAAGGTGTCGACACCGGCTCCTCTCATCGGATCGCTGTCAGTATTCCCTGGTTTGACATCAAGCTGGCTGTTCAGCTCACAGGTCACTCTCTGTTTGTTCTCTGGTTCTCCTTGTTCCGTTTCTTTTTCTTCTGAACATCCTTGCCAAGATCTACAGAGAAACCTGAGCATGACATCAGTTGGCTGCAGTCATGCGGAGGGACGCCTGTGGTTGCAAACACGTTCTTCTCTCTCCCTGGCTTTCAGGATGCCAGGTCTGCTCCGGATCCATCTTGTTCTTTACTCTTGAAACTTTATTTTTATCATTTTTTTTTTAATATTACTTAAGGAGACCTATTTCTATCCTAGCAGAGATAATGAGAGGGATGGCTCATGGGCATGAATCATTGGACGAGTATTGCCTTATATGGTATGTCCTGACCCCCATTCACACCACCGAGTGTGTGTTAACAGCACAGGGGGTGATCCTGTTCGTCCTCCCCAACCTCTGGGATGGCTGGGCCCCTTCTGAAATCTGATTTGCTTGACGTCAATTATCTCTCTCTCTCTCCATGTAAGTAATCTCTTTTATCTGCTGCTAAATTGTTGCTAAATGGCTTCACTAATGATCAGTTTATAGTAACCTGCAGTGGTACAGACCTACATGGTTGTTGCTGTTACTCACTGTTTCTGTATGATTGATGACTGTTATTATTGATTGCTGCCACTGCCTTTGATTGACACTGTATTATTGATTGCTGTTAGTAATTTGTATTGCGTTGCTAGGGGTGATTTTGTAGTATCCTGGCTAGTGGTTGCAGACAGTGCTGCACTGGTCGGATGCTCCTGTGGGCGCAGCAGCGACAGTAAGGTGCCCTTGTTGAGGGCACAGCCATGCAACTCACAATTTGACATCGCAGTGTATCTGTCAGACGTGTGTTTGTTCCCCTGGGAATTGGGGTTTCCTGGAAAAAAGGGGTGGCGGAGCTGTAGGAGAGCGGGCGCTCGGAGCTTCAAACTTTGGAGATGAAGCTCAGACTCGTCGCGTGGCCGAGTGGGACCGTAGTGCTCGTCCTGCCTCTGGTCACACCCAGGTGCTCCGGTTGTTTTGCCTGGGAATTCAAATTCCTGGGTTTCTGTTATTTTAATTTCTACTGATTATTATTTACTTGAAACTATTTAGAATAAAAACTTGAAAAACAGTTACTGGCATAGTCTTTGGGAGTAAATAATGTGTCTCATCTACTCTAGCTACTATTAAAACTTTACAGGTGGTAATTACTCCCAGTTTGGACTATAAAATTACAAATAGCAGAATATAGCGTACTAATGGGGAGAAATATCTGTAAGGAAAACAACTCCAGTTAATCGTAACAAATAAAAAAATAAAAAACTAATTAAAAATAAAAAATAAAACATCACGGGCACTAGTTAATCCCACTTACTAAAGTAACGATTAAAACGTTAGAGTGTAAATAACTAAAAGAAATATTATTTATGAGGAACAACAAAATTTAATTGGAGTGATTACTTAACAAACCAGGCAGTAATTATTCCCAATTTGTATTGTAATATCAAAGAAAAATAAATTTAGAAATCCACTTTAAGTGACAAAGGTAGAAAATGAATGGGGAGTCATTAATAGCTAAATTTGAACATAGACATTATTAAATAAATTCCTGGCATTAATGACTCCCGATTGGAAACAAAATAATGGACTTTTGGCATATAAAACGGAAGTAGAATTGGAAAAGGCATTGGGAGTCTTTAATGCTTAAATTATAACATACCTTTGAGTAGGTTCAGAGGCAATGATGACACCTGCTTAGAAATAGTAATTAAAAAAAATTACTAAATAGTAATTGAAAAATAGAAATCGAAGCTTTAGATTTTTACGTGAAGAGAAATAAAAATGAGTCACTCTATAATGGCTACATTTAAAGGCAGAGATTAAAAACAATTCACTGGCGGTAATGGAAGACTATATATTTACTACTATGAATACAATTAATTATTATTAAGTACCCATTAGAGGTATAATAAAAGTAAAAATAGTGCAAATTAGATTTGATTAATACACAGTTATGTTAAATCTTAAACCCATATTTTAGATCACTAATTGGTCATCATTAGTGCCTGTTATTTATTTAATAACAGCAATGCTTAATTTATGCATTAATGATGCCCAAAACAGTATTATCATAAAAAAACCTTCAAATTATGTAGTGGAAATAGAATACAAATTGGGAGCAGTTTATTATAATTACATCTTATCGTAATTATGGTAATTAAAGTGCTCCTAATGAGGCTTCAAATTCATAACCTGCGATGTAATTAAACCTTCCTCTTGTGTCAGGGTCTTCGTTTTTCGCCCTTTGTCTCCTTTTCATTTTTCCTGAGGCAGTATTAAATGGAATTCTCCTTGGGTGCAGTTAATGCATTTGTTGTATTTTATATGATTACTTAAATAGGTGACATTATATTATTCGCACGGCCTAATTAAATAATTCAGTCAGGCCTCTGACAGTCGTGCTCTATGAGCCAGCAATCCTCCCAGAAGTGCTTCTCAGCCCTCCAGATTCAAAGAATCAAAGAATATCTTGAGTTGGAAGGGACCCGTAAGGATCATCAAGTCCAACTCCCTGCTCCTCACAAGACTACCTAACGCTAAACCAGCTGACTAAGAGCGTCCTCCAGACACTTCTTGAACTCTGACAGGCTTGGTGCTGTGACCACTTCCCTGGGGAGCCTGTTCCAGCGGCTGACCAGCCTCTTAGTGAGGCACCTTTTCCTAACGTCCATTATGAACTTCCCCTGATGCAGCTTCATTCCATTTCCTCGTGTCCTATCGCTGGTCACCAGAGAGAGGAGATCAGCACCTCCCCCTCCGCTGCCCCCCTTGAGGAAGTTGTAGACTGTGATGAGGTCACTCCCCAGCCTTCTCTTCTCCAAGCTGAACAAACCAAGTGACCTCAGCCGCTCCTTGTAAGTCTTGCCCTCAGGACTCGTCACCGTCTTGGTCACCCTCCTCTGGACACACTCTAATGTTTGATGTCCTTATTCTATTGAGGCGCCCAAAACTGCACACAGTACTCGAGGGGGGGCCGCACCACTGCAGTGTAGAGCGGAACAATCACCTCCCTCGACCAGCTCGCTATTCTGTGCTTGATGCACCCCAGGACACAGTTGGCCCTCTGGGCTGCCAGGGCACACTGTTGACTCATGTTCAACTGGCCATCAACCCAAACCCCCAGAACTCTTTCCGCGGGGCTGCTCCCCAGCCTCTCCTCCCCCAGTTTGTATGTATAAGCAGGATTACCCCGTCCCAGGTGGAGACGTGTGTACTCATGTGTCGGAGTTTCCCTTTGTGCAGTGTCGACGGCGGAGCGGGAGTGCGATTCCGGAGTAATGACAGATCCCAATATGAGTATGGTCATTCTCCTTTATTCATGCATGTAACAGGGTTTATATAGTTATCTACTATAGGCACGCGCTTCATAACAACCTATGATTGGTTAACTACAGCTGTACACGCGCTCAATAATAAGCTATGATTGGGTTAAAGTTACTGTCCATGCGCTTATTGCTTCTACTCGATTGGCGGTCGGCAGCAGGACATGTTAGCCGCTTACTTCACCTCCTTCTAGATACAGTTTCGTTACAGTTGTTTACCCGGCCCCATTGTTCTCTGTTCTATCCGGGGAAGTCCCGGTGGTCATCCTGCTGTGTCAGCATGTCTTAGTTATTTTTTGATACATGGGTTGCTCAGCGATACCAGATCGTGGCCTTGCTGAATCAGCCATTCCTCCACAATTCCCCCTTCTTGTTTTTGAGCAACCCATATCGTAGAAATAGACTTGTTAATCATTCTTTGCATACATTGTAGTAAACAGGGAACACACAGTAATATGCATAAAAATATAATCAGACACAGTCCCACAATCTTTATTAAGCTAACTAGCCAGCCACTAAAACCTAACTTGCCAAACATTTTGGTTAACCAATCCCACGGATCCTCTATTCTTAATTTCTGGACCCCTTCTTTTAACATTTGAATACTACGGTGAATTGACTCGGAGTGATCCGATAAGTTCATACAACACATACCTTTTATCTCTTCACACCCATGACCCTGTGCCAAGAGTAAAAAATCTATGGCTGCTCTATTTTGGAGGGTAGCATGCCGTATTGAATCTACATCCATTAGTAGCCCTGTAAGGGCCTCAGAGGTTGCGTTTGATTGCTTTGCCAGCCAACACCCTAATTTGTTTAGAGTGACCAAACTTTTTGCTGCGGCTACACCTGGGGCCAAGATTGAGGCTGCAGCTATCGCACTTGGATTCCACAAATCCACCTTATCGTCACATTGCGAATCATAGGCGTGCTCCCTTCGCCTGGTGCGCGTCTTGTGGGGGGCCCTCCTATGATCTAAAATAGAGGATATATTCGGCGTGAATAAAGTTAGTCTCCCCAACGAGCATGGCCCTCCGGTAATGTGCGATGGAATGCCAGACCAGGTCCGATCTCCACATATTAAGAAAACCCCTCTGGGTAGCCTGATAGGCGCATTGGACGACTTAGATATATTGTTGCTTGTCTGGTTACACCATAGTGATTCATTTTTATAGATTTCCAGGGTAGCGTTAACTGACCAGGCCCGGGAAACACTGGCCCCTGAATAATTGAAATACAAACACCAATCCTTTTTTATGGACCCTAATAGCTCGAGTTCCTGAGGTTCTATTGGCAAGTGATTAAGATGTGGTAGGCATCCATCCCAATTGTCAGTGGCGTGTCGTCCCCCCCCGCAGGCCTCCTTGAAAGGACTAGTCAGGCCCAAGTCCCAATTATCTAAAGGAAGCCCCACTAGGCAGGTAGAAAAGGGGTTGCCGGGAGAAGATAAGGATAGACAGACGGAATCTTGTCGTTTGATTGGCCACGGTTACCCATACATTCTCTTTTGGTTGTGGAGGCATCCAAATGCCTTCCACGGGGCTCCAGACTTGCAAAATCAGTCCGACACAGATTATTCCTATTCCAGTTACCTCTTTTGTTTCCAGGCAAAGCGCCTTCGAGACTGTTCCTTTACAAAATCCCATTGCCCTTCAGGGACGTCCCACAATTCAGGCACTAGGCTTTTCTTCTTATACTCAATGTTACTTACAATAATTAGTTTAGCATTTTCATTAACTAGGCCAATCCATGCATATTTACTTTCAGCAAAAGCAAGCGTATTAACTATTTCATGTCCAGTGGTTATTAGTATTCTATACAACGCTATTTCTTTTAGATAGCAGGTTTCACACCACTTCTGTGTGCGCGTGCACTGGGCCCACCACTTCTTATCACAATGGTAACACTGACACAATACCCACGGCACACACCATAAGCACTTTAAGCAATTTATCTCATCCTTCACCACCGTCTTTGGAAACACAGTGGTAAAAGATAAGATAAACCGCTCAGAGTTAAGTTTTGCAGTTACGGGTCCTCTGATTCCTGTTGTCCTGATGATAATGCAGGCTTCACAGATCTGCTGGGCACCCAGACCGGTCCATTACCTGTGGAAACACACATATATCCTCTTCCACTAAAGATTACAGGTACAGGGCCCAGCCATTGGCCTGTGGCAGGATCCCGGTAGATCACTTTTAAGTTCGGAATTACAGTCTGCTGATTAAATTTAAGATTTTGATGGTGAATAGTAATTGGTGGCTCCTCTCTGTCACCCATCAAACAGAGATAATTTAAAGTAAAAAGAACCTTATTAAGCCTCATCTGGGGGTCCTGTTCATCCCCCTTCTGTTTTTGCCAATTGTTGTTTCTGTTTACTTCGTTTGCTAATCTGGTCACTTGTAGTCGTATCTATTGTGGTCGTGTCAATGGCATCCATATCTGTGAGCAACTCCCTTGCTGCCCTGTCTTTGTTGTGCCATTGACAAACGACCGCAAACGGTGACTCGGCCAGGTTGCAAACCAGAAATGAAATTTGAAGGTTGAGGATCCGTCGGGTTGTCCAAGCTACAGAAAGTTTATCCACTATGCTTTGCAACACGGCATAATGTTTAGGCATTAGCAAAATCTTTTCTGCAGGGTGCGACCCTTGGAGCAGTTCAGTTAGTGGTCTGATATCTTCATTAGTAATTCCAGCACAGTTACGGACCCATTGAATATCTCCCAAAAGGGTTTGTATGTCTGTTAATGTTTCTAACGGGGTTTTTAACGTAAGGTTTTGAGGCCGGATTTTTGATGTTTCTATGGTCCAGCCTAAATATTTCCACGGCGCAGACTGTTGAACTTTTTCTGGTGCCACTACGAGCCCCTTGTCTGCTAACAGTATAGTCAGCCGTTGGATATCTTTCGCTGCAAAAGGCTGTTGTTGACAACATAGAATATCATCCATATAATGATAAATAATGGTATTAGCTCACTCCTGTCTCACTGGCTGTAGCGCTTTGGCTACATAAAGTTGGCATAACGTAGGCGAATTTTTCATTCCCTGCGGCAAAACTACCCACTCATATCGATCAGCTGGGTTCGCCTTGTTTATGGACGGAACTGAAAAGGCAAAGCACTGAGTGTCCTGAGAATGTAAAGGGATAGTAAAAAAGCAATCTTTAAGATCAATTATCAATATGTGCCAGCCTGCTGGCAACATGGTTGGTGATGGCATTCCAGGTTGTAATGCTCCCATAGGTAACATTTGAGCATTGATCTTTCGAAGATCATGTAACAACCTCCACTTGCCCAATTTTTTGGGAATTACAAAAATGGGGGTATTCCACGGGCTAACAGAAGGCTTAATATGCCCTTGGGCTAGTTGTTCGGCAACCAATTGTTTGGTAATTTGCAATCGCTCTTTAGTCATGGGCCACTGGTCAACCCAGATAGGATCATCAGAGATCCATGTCAGTGGGGGGTTGTGCGATTGCTCCCCAGTGCCCATAACTAAAAAGGTTTAGTTGTCAGGACGGCCCCTATCTGGCTTAATACGTCTCGCCCAATTAAGGCTTCAAGACCGTTGGGGAGGGACAAAACGTGTACCCGATTATTTACCCGCTGTCCCTCTGGGAAGGTTATTTGTATTGGCTCACGGCTAACGTAGGTAGCTGATTGACCCCCTACCCCAGCAACAGCAGTTCCTGCTGGTTCTAGTCTCCATTGCGGGGGCCAAAGTGAATAGCTTATGATGGTGATATCTGCCCCCGTATCCATCATCGCGTTTAACCATACAGTGAGGCCCTGTAGGCCCGGTTGCTGGAGGCTGACTTTTATCATTGGCCTGTGGTTTAATTTTGCCGAGAAACACACTGCTGTTCCAGTGGAGCCAAAGCTTCCACTGCCCCGCTTCCTCTCACTTGGCAGGGAATAGGTCACTGGGCTCTTAAAAGCAAGAATCTGAGCAATCCGACTTCCCTTGGGCACAAAAAGCGGTGGGCTCAAAGTGTAAGCCATTATATAGATTGTCCCTTCATAGTCAGCATCAATAACTCCTGGAATAATAGAATCATAGAATCATTGAGGTTGGAAAAGACCTCTAAGATCATCGAGTCCAACCGTCAACCCAACACCACCAGGCCCACTAAACCATGTCCCTAAGCGCCTCATCTACACGTCTTTTAAATACCTCCAGGGATGGGGACTCCACCACTTCCCTGGGCAGCCTGTTCCAATGTTTCACCACTCTTTCAGTAAAGAAATTTTTCCTTACATCCAATCTAAACCTCCCCTGCCGCAACTTGAGGCCATTTCCTCTCGTCCTATCGCTTGTTACTTGGGAGAAAAGACCAACACCCACCTCGCTACAACCTCCTTTCAGGTAGTTGTAGAGAGCGATGAGGTCTCCCCTCAGCCTCCTTTTCTCCAGGCTGAACAGTCCCAGTTCCCTCAGCCGCTCCTCATAAGACTTGTGCTCCAGACCCCTCACCAGCCTCGTTGCCCTTCTCTGGACACGCTCCAGCACCTCAACGTCCTTCTTGTAGTGAGGGGCCCAAAACTGAACACAGTATTCGAGGTGCGGCCTCACCAGGGCCGAGTACAGGGGCACAATCACTTCCCTACTCCTACTGGCCACACTATTTCTGATACAGGCCAGGATGCCATTGGCCTTCTTGGCCGCCTGGGCACACTGCCGGCTCATGTTCAGCCGGCTGTCGACCAACACCCCCAGGTCCTTTTCCGCCAGGCAGCTTTCCAGCCACTCTTCCCCAAGCCTGTAGCGCTGCATGGGGTTGTTGTGGCCGAAGTGCAGGACCCGGCACTTGGCCTTGTTGAACCTCATCCAGTTGGCCTGGGCCCATCCATCCAGCCTGTCCAGGTCCCTCTGCAGAGCCTTCCTACCCTCCAGCAGATCAACACTCCCACCCAACTTGGTGTCGTCTGCAAACTTACTGAGGGTGCACTCAATCCCCTCATCCAGATCATCAATAAAGATATTAAACAAGACCGGCCCCAGTACTGAGCCCTGGGGAACACCGCTCGTGACCGGCCGCCAACTGGATGTAACTCCATTCACCACAACTCTCTGGGCCCGGCCGTCCAGCCAGTTTTTGACCCAGCGCAGAGTCCACCTGTCTAAGCCGTGAGCCGCCAGCTTCTCTAGGAGAATGCTGTGGGAGACAGTGTCAAAGGCCTTGCTGAAGTCCAGGTAGACCACATCCACAGCCTTTCCCTCGTCCACTAGGCGGGTCACCTGGTCATAGAAGGAGATCAGGTTGGTCAAGCAGGACCTGCCTCTCATGAACCCGTGCTGGCTAGGCCGGATCCCCTGGTTGTCCCGCTCATGCCTTGTGAGCGCCCTCAAGATGAGCCGCTCCATAATCTTCCCCGGCACCGAGGTCAGGCTGACAGGCCTGTAGTTCCCCGGATCCTCCTTCCGGCCCTTCTTGTGGATGGGCGTCACATTGGCAAGCCTCCAGTCTTCCGGGACCTCCCCCGTTAACCAGGACTGCTGATAAATGATGGAGAGCGGCTTGGCGAGCTCCTCCGCCAGCTCCCTCAGCACTCTCGGGTGGATCCCATCCGGCCCCATAGACTTGTGAGTGTCCAGGTGGCATAGCAGGTCATTGACTGCTTCCTCCTGGATTACGGGGGGTTCCTCCTGCTCGCCGTCCCCGTCTTCCAGCTCGGGGGGCCGAGTACCCTGAGGATAACTGGTCTGCCTGTTAAAGACTGAGGCAAAGAAGGCATTGAGTACCTCAGCCTTTTCCTCATCCTCAGTGACAATGTTCCCCCTTGCATCCAATAAAGGATGGAGATTCTCCTTGGCTCTCTTCTTGTCATTAATATATTTGTAAAAACTTTTTTTGTTGTCTTTAACGACAGCGGCCAGATTGCGTTCTAGCTGGGCTTTTGCCTTTCTCATTTCCTCTCTGCACGACCTAACGAGATCCTTGTACTCTTCTTGAGTCGCCTGCCCCTTCTTCCACAAGCGGTAAACTCTCCTTTTTTTCCTGAGTCCCAGCAAGAGCTCCCCGTTCAGCCAGGCCGGTCGTCTTCCCCGCCCATTCTTCTTACGGCGTACAGGGACAGCCTGCTCCTGCGCCTTTAAGACTTCCTTCTTGAAGATCGTCCAGCCTTCCTGGACCCCTTTGCCCTTCAGGACCGTCTCCCACGGGACTCTCTCAACCAGCGTCCTGAACAGGCCAAAGTCCGCCCTCCGGAAGTCCATGGTTGCAGTTTTGCTGCCCCACCTCCTTACTTCACCAAGAAGCGAGAATTCTATCATTTCATGGTCGCTAAGCCCAAGACGGCCTCCGACCACCACATCTCCCACCAGTCCTTCTCTGTTAGTAAACAGCAGGTCGAGCGAGGCACCTCCCCTGGTAGGCTCACTTACCAGCTGTGTCAGGAAGTTGTCTTCCACACACTCCAGGAACCTCCTAGACTGCTTCCTCTCTGCCGTGTTGTATTTCCAGCAGACATCCGGGAAGTTGAAGTCCCCCACGAGAACAAGGGCTAGCGATTGAGAGACTTCTGCCAGCCGCTTATAGAACGCTTCATCTGCCCCTTCATCCTGGTTGGGTGGTCTATAACAGACTCCCAGCAGGATATCTGCCTCGTTGGCCTTCCCCCTCATCCTTACCCATAGACACTCAACCGTACCATCATCACAATCGTTGAGCTCTATACAATCAAAACACTCCCTAACATACAGGGCCACCCCACCGCCTCTCCTTCCTCGCCTGTCCCTTCTGAAGAGTCTGTAGCCATCCATTGCAGCACTCCAGTCATGAGAGTCACCCCACCATGTTTCTGTGATGGCGACTAAGTCATATCTCTCCCGCTGCACAATGGCTTCCAGCTCCTCCTGCTTGCCGCCCATGCTGCGTGCATTGGTGTATATGCACTTGAGCTGGGCTATCGATTTCGCCCCCGGCATCGGCACGCCACCCCTCGGCTCATCTCTAGCGAGCCTGGTTTTATCCCCTTCCCCCTTCGAACCTAGTTTAAAGCCCTCTCAATGAGCCCTGCCAATTCATGAGCCATGATCCTTTTTCCCTTGTGAGACAGCTGGACTCCGTCTGTCACCAGCAGGCCCGGTGCCATGTAAACCTCCCCATGATCAAAAAAGCCAAAATTCCTCCGACGGCACCAGCCCCTGAGCCACGCGTTGATCAGGTGTGTTTTCCTGCTCCTTTCAGTATCCTTCCCTGCCACTGCAGGGATAGAGGAAAACACTACCTGTGCTCCCGATCCTTGAACCAGTCGCCCCAGTGCCCTGAAGTCCCTTTTGATCGCTGCAGGACTTCTCTCCACAACCTCATCACTGCCAGCCTGTATAACCAGCAGCGGGTAGTAATCAGAAGGCCGTACCAAACCAGGGAGCTTCCTAGTGATGTCTCTGACCCGGGCCCCAGGGAGGCAGCAGACTTCCCTGTGGGACGGGTCCGGTCGGCATATCGGGCCCTCAATGATTAGTCCCTTTACTCCAGCAGAGGAGCGTCCCAATAAAAGCCCCCCTATCTTTTGGTCCCCAGACATCAATGGTCCACTAGCATTGCTGGGGACCTTGCAAAGTTCAGAGTTAGTTAGCGTGACCTCTACTGCTGTTTCCAGGTCAACCCCCAGGCTCCCTGCGGTTGCTGGGATGTGGTTGTCGAGAAACCCCCCTGGTTCATGCTTGGAGAGTGCATTTGTTTCCGCACGTGCCCTCTCTCCGCGCTCCCCTTCGGGTTTCCCGAACAAGCCTTTTGGGTGTGAGTACCCTTTTGACATCTGTCACACCAAACTGTCGCTCTACAGTTCCGACGGCTATGCCCTTTCTCCCCACAGCGATAACAGTTCCCTTTAAAAATCTGGGGGGTCCCAGACGATCGCTGCACAGCGGCCGCCAACGGTTGCACCACTTCCCTAATGGCAGTCTGCAGTGTAACAGCCATTACTTCATTTTGTTTTCGAATCTGAGCACGCTCCATTCGCATGAGCATGTCCTCTACTCCTGCACCTTTTGGCAGGGTGGCTAATATATTTTTTGTGGCATTGTTAGCATTATCGAAAGCTAAAATTCGAAACATTTGCTGTTTGTTATCCTCCCCCAAATCTGGATGATCCCTTACCGCCCCCCACAAGCGATCGACAAAATGACTATACGCTTCAGTGGCACCTTGCTGTACAGAACTAAAGGATGGAGCGGACGAACCGGGCAAGGCTAAAAAGGCGTCTAGTGCCAGTTTGGCAGACAACTGCAACAAAACAGGAGGAAAAGTCAACTGAGCATTAATATCATTAAACCTTCCCATCCCCGTTATCATTTCCGCCGTAATCCCATAGAGGGGATCCCCCTGCGTTTGATGCTGTGCCGCAGCACCCGCCGCCCGCCGTGCCCACTCCGACCCCCATAACAAATACTGTGTAGGTGACAATAAAAGCCGTATAAGGTTTTGGCAGTCAGCAGGGCACATCAGGTCAGCCAAAAAGATCCAAATTACAATCTGACGCGTAGCTTCTGATTTTATCCCATACTGGGACACAGTGTTTTTTGCTTGCTGTAGGATTTTCCAATCGTGAGGTGCCCACTTATTGCCGTTATTCTCTTGCAGCACAGGAAAAGCACTCGCCCCCAAGCTGGATGCCGCTTGCCACTGCCCGTCCAGCATAGCGTCTCTAGCCACTTTGCTCCAGCATCTGGGCTGAATCGTCGCTGGTGGCCCAGGGAGGCAAGGGGGTCGGGAACCCCCAGATGCTCCGGACAGGTGCTCCATTCCTCCCCTCTGGGCTGTAATTGCTAAGTCCTGCACCACTTTCTTCAGGAGCTCACACTCGTTGTCCGCGGGCTCACCTTGCGGTGGAGCAGTTGGCGTGGGGGGGGTTGCCGGTTCGGGCCATCCCTCTCCTGTTGCCTGTCGCTCTTCCCCCACGGTCGCCTCAGGTGAAAGAGGGGCCCCTTTACCGCTAGTTTCTGCATCTGTGCAGTCCGTAAGCGGAGGGTAGGTCTCACGCGGTTCAGAAGCGCCGTCGCCCCCTAGAACGCTATACTTGACTTCCAAGGCAGTTCGTTTGGGGGTGCCCGACATACCTTGGACCGCAGACAGCCCAAAGAACCGAGACAGTCCAGATTCTGTATTCTGTGGTTTACCAGGCAAGGGTTCTGGGGCTAGCATTTGAGCAGCTGCACAAGCCACCTCTCTTTCAGCTTTCATAGCCTTTAAAGACTCTAACACAGACCTCCACAGTTCCCGCACTGTTTTAATTTCTTTTTCCGTTTTTTCGTCCCCCTCAATAGTCTGTTCCCACATAGTATTTCCGAATTCTCGCCATTCGAGCACAGAAAAGATCGTATGGCTGTCCTTAAAATGTCCCCAACGTTGTCCTAATTTAATCAACTTATATAGTTGCTTTACCGTTGTCTCAATCCCTCTCTTTGAAAGGATACTTGCGAGCAAAGTCGCTGCCGCCTCTATTTCCATGGCAGCGGTGGCTTCCCTGGGAGGCAGTTGGCCAGACTACTCCGTTATCTATCCCCTCTGATCATCGGGATAGTACAACTCCCAGCCGCTAGTTTCCCGCTCCCCTTCTCTCGCTGCTCTTACTGCAGTCTTGAAGAGGCGCGCCGAACCATCCTCTGCTACCAGATGTCGGAGTTTCCCTTTATTCAGTGTCGACGGCGGAGTGGGAGTGCGATTGGGGAGTAATGACAGATCCCAATATGAGTATGGTCATTCTCCTTTATTCATGCATATAACAGGGTTTATATAGCTACCTACTATAGGCACGCGCTTCATAACAACCTATGGTTGGTTAATTACAGCTGTACACGCGCTCAATAATAAGCTATGATTGGGTTAAAGTTACTGTCCACGCGCTTATTGCTTCTACTCGATTGGCGGTTGGCAGCAGGACATGTTAGCCGCTTACTTCACCTCCTTCTAGATACAGTTTCGTTACAGTTGTTTACCCGGCCCCATTGTTCTTTGTTCTATCCGGGGAAGTCCCGCAGTCAGCCTCCTGTGTCAGCATGTCTTAGTTACTTTTGACACATGGGTTGCTCAGCAATACCAGATCATGGCCTTGCTGAATCACCAATTCTTCCACAGCTCTTGCTGGCGCTCACCATCCCTAGGCAGCCCTTCCACAGCCCCACAAGCACTGGCGCTCTGAGCTTCCTAGCCACAGCACAGTGGGGACGTTCCTTCTCAGCACAGCCACAGCCCAGCTCCGAAATTCAAAATGTCCAGCCACTGCTCCCACACCAAAGGGGCTAGCACTGAAAGCTCTTGCTGGCCATCACCTGCCCTAGGCAGCCCTTCCACAGCCCCACAAGCACTGGCGCTCTGAGCTTCCTAGCCACAGCACAGTGGGGACGTTCCTTCTCAGCACAGCCACAGCCCAGCTCCCAAATAGGAAACGTCCACCCACCGCTCCCACACGAAAAGGGGCTAGCACTGAAAGCTCTTGCTGGCCATCACCTTCCCTGGGCAGCCCTTCCACAGCCCCACAAGCACTGGCGCTCTGAGCTTTCTAGCCAGAGCACAGTGGGGACGTTCCTTCTCAGCACAGCCAGAGCCCTGCTCCCAAATCAGAAACGTCCAGCCACTGCTCCCACACCAAAGGGGCTAGCACTGAAAGCTCTTGCTGGCCATCACCTTCCCTGGGCAGCCCTTCCACAGCCCCACAAGCACTGGCGCTCTGAGCTTCCTAGCCACAGCACTCTGCGGACGTTCCTTCTCAGCACAGCCAGAGCCCAGCTCCCAAATCCAAAACGTCCAGCCACTGTTCCCACACCAAAGGGGCTAGCACTGAAAGCTCTTGCTGGCCATCACCATCCCTAGGCAGCCCTTCCACAGCCCCACAAGCACTTGCGCTCTGATCGTCCTAGCCACAGCACTGTGGGGACGTTCCTTCTCAGCACAGCCAGAGCCCAGCTCCCAAATCGCAAACGTCCAGCCACTGTTCCCACACGAAAGGGGCTAGCACTGAAAGCTCTTGCTGGCCATCACCTTCCCTAGGCAGCCCTTCCACAGCCCCACAAGCACTGGCGCTCTGAGCTTCATAGCCACATCACTGTGGGGACGTTCCTTCTCAGCACAGCCAGAGCCCAGCTCTGAAATCGGAAACGTCCAGCCACTGCTCCCACATGAAAGGGGCTAGCACTGAAAGCTGTTGCTGGCCCTCACCTTCCCTACGCAGCCCTTCCACAGCCCCACAAGCACTGGCGATCTGAGCTTCCTAGCCACAGCACAGTGGGGACGTTCCTTCTCAGCACAGCCAGAGCCCAGCTCCCAAATCGGAAAAGTCCACCCACCGCTCCCACACGAACAGGGGCTAGCACTGAAAGCTCTTGCTGGCCAACACCTTCCCTGGGCAGCCCTTCCACAGCCCCACAAGCACTGGCGCTGTGATCGTCCTAGCCACATCACTTGGGGACGTTCCTTCTCAGCACAGCCAGAGCCCAGCTCCCAAATCCGAAACGTCGAGCCACTGCTCCCACACCAAAGGGGCTAGCACTGAAAGCTCTTGCTGGCCATCACCTTCCCTAGGCAGCCCTTCCACAGCCCCACAAGCACTGCCGCTCTGATCGTTCTAGCCACATCACTCTGCGGACGTTCCTTCTCAGCACAGCCAGAGCCCAGCTCCCAAATCGGAAACATCCAGCCACTGCTCCCACACCAAAGGGGCTAGCACTGAAAGCTCTTGCTGGCCCTCACCTTCCCTGGGCAGCCCTTCCACAGCCCCACAAGCACTGGCGCTCTGAGCTTCCTAGCCACAGCACAGTGGGGACGTTCCTTCTCGGCACAGCCAGAGCCCAGCTCCGAAATTCAAAACGTCCAGCCACTGCTCCCACACCAAAGGGGCTAGCACTGAACGCTCTTGCTGGCCAACACCTTCTCTAGGCAGCCCTTCCACAGCCCCACAAGCACTGGCGCTCTGAGCTTCCTAGCCACAGCACACTGGGACGTTCCTTCTCAGCACAGCCAGAGCCCAGCTCCCAAATCGGAAACGTGCAGCCACTGCTCCCACACCAAAAGGGGTAGCACTGAAAGCTCTTGCTGGCCCTCACCTTCCCTAGGCAGCCCTTCCACAGCCCCACAAGCACTGGCGCTCTCAGCTTCCTAGCCACAGCACAGTGGGGACGTTCCTTCTCAGCACAGCCACAGCCCAGCTCCGAAATTCAAAACGTCCAGCCACTGCTCCCACACCAAAGGGGCTAGCACTGAAAGCTCTTGCTGGCCATCACCTGCCCTAGGCAGCCCTTCCACAGCCCCACAAGCACTGGCGCTCTGAGCTTCCTAGCCACAGCACACTGGGGACGTTCCTTCTCGGCACAGCCAGAGCCCAGCTCCGAAATTCGAAACGTCCAGCCACTGCTCCCACACCAAAGGGGCTAGCACTGAAAGCTCTTGCTGGCCATCACCTGCCCTAGGCAGCCCTTCCACAGCCCCACAAGCACTGGCGCTCTGAGCTTCCTAGCCACAGCACACTGGGGACGTTCCTTCTCAGCACAGCCAGAGCCCAGCTCCCAAATCGGAAACATCCAGCCACTGCTCCCACACCAAAGGGGCTAGCACTGAAAGCTCTTGCTGGCCATCACCTCTCCTAGGCAGCCCTTCCACAGCCCTACAAGCACTGGCGCTCTGAGCTTCCTAGCCACAGCACTGTGGGGACGTTCCTTCTCAGCACAGCCAGAGCCCAGCTCCCAAATCGGAAACCTCCACCCACCGCTCCCACACGAAAAGGGGCTAGCACTGAAAGCTCTTGCTGGCCCTCAACTTCCCTGGGCAGCCCTTCCACAGCCCCACAAGCACTGGCGCTCTGAGCTTCCTAGCCACAGCACAGTGGGGACGTTCCTTCTCAGCACAGCCAGAGCCCAGCTCCCAAATTCGAAACGTCCAGCCACTGCTCCCACACCAAAGGGGCTAGCACTGAAAGCTCTTGCTGGCCATCACCTGCCCTAGGCAGCCCTTCCACAGCCCCACAAGCACTGGCGCTCTGAGCTTCCTAGCCACAGCACACTGGGGACGTTCCTTCTCAGCACAGCCAGAGCCCAGCTCCCAAATCGGAAACGTCCAGCCACTGCTCCCACACCAAAGGGGCTAGCACTGAAAGCTCTTGCTGGCCATCACCTGCCCTAGGCAGCCCTTCCACAGCCCCACAAGCACTGGCGCTCTGAGCTTCCTAGCCACAGCACAGTGGGGACGTTCCTTCTCGGCACAGCCAGAGCCCAGCTCCCAAATTCGAAACGTCCAGCCACTGCTCCCACACCAAAGGGGCTAGCACTGAAAGCTCTTGCTGGCCATCACCTGCCCTAGGCAGCCCTTCCACAGCCCTACAAGCACTGGCGCTCTGAGCTTCCTAGCCACAGCACAGTGGGGACGTTCCTTCTCAGCACAGCCAGAGCCCAGCTCCCAAATCGGAAACATCCAGCCACTGCTCCCACACCAAAGGGGCTAGCACTGAAAGCTCTTGCTGGCCAGCACCTGCCCTAGGCAGCCCTTCCACAGCCCCACAAGCACTGGCGCTCTGAGCTTCCTAGCCACAGCACTCTGCGGACATTCCTTCTCAGCACAGCCACAGCCCAGCTCCCAAATCGCAAACGTCCAGCCACTGCTCCCACACGAAAGGGGCTAGCACTGAAAGCTCTTGCTGGCCCTCACCTTCCCTGGGCAGCCCTTCCACAGCCCCACAAGCACTGGCGCTCTGATCGTCCTAGACACATCACTGTGGGGACGTTCCTTCTCAGCACAGCCAGAGCCCAGCTCCCAAATCGGAAACATCCAGCCACTGCTCCCACACCAAAGGGGCTAGCACTGAAAGCTCTTGCTGGCCATCACCTGCCCTAGGCAGCCCTTCCACAGCCCCACAAGCACTGGCGCTCTGAGCTTCCTAGCCACAGCACTGTGGGGACGTTCCTTCTCAGCACAGCCACAGCCCAGCTCCCAAATAGGAAACGTCCACCCACCGCTCCCACACGAAAAGGGGCTAGCACTGAAAGCTCTTGCTGGCCATCACCTTCCCTGGGCAGCCCTTCCACAGCCCCACAAGCACTGGCGCTCTGAGCTTTCTAGCCAGAGCACAGTGGGGACGTTCCTTCTCAGCACAGCCAGAGCCCTGCTCCCAAATCAGAAACGTCCAGCCACTGCTCCCACACCAAAGGGGCTAGCACTGAAAGCTCTTGCTGGCCATCACCTTCCCTAGGCAGCCCTTCCACAGCCCCACAAGCACTGGCGCTCTGAGCTTCCTAGCCACAGCACTCTGCGGACGTTCCTTCTCAGCACAGCCAGAGCCCAGCTCCCAAATCCAAAACGTCCAGCCACTGTTCCCACACCAAAGGGGCTAGCACTGAAAGCTCTTGCTGGCCATCACCATCCCTAGGCAGCCCTTCCACAGCCCCACAAGCACTTGCGCTCTGATCGTCCTAGCCACAGCACAGTGGGGACGTTCCTTCTCAGCACAGCCAGAGCCCAGCTCCCAAATCGCAAACGTCCAGCCACTGTTCCCACACGAAAGGGGCTAGCACTGAAAGCTCTTGCTGGCCATCACCTTCCCTAGGCAGCCCTTCCACAGCCCCACAAGCACTGGCGCTCTGAGCTTCATAGCCACATCACTGTGGGGACGTTCCTTCTCAGCACAGCCAGAGCCCAGCTCTGAAATCGGAAACGTCCAGCCACTGCTCCCACACGAAAGGGGCTAGCACTGAAAGCTCTTGCTGGCCATCACCATCCCTAGGCAGCCCTTCCACAGCCCCACAAGCACTGGCGCTCTGAGCTTCCTAGCCACAGCACTCTGCGGACATTCCTTCTCAGCACAGCCAGAGCCCAGCTCCCAAATCGGAAACCTCCACCCACCGCTCCCACACCAAAGGGGCTAGCACTGAAAGCTCTTGCTGGCCCTCACCTTCCCTGGGCAGCCCTTCCACAGCCCCACAAGCACTGGCGCTCTCAGCTTCCTAGCCACAGCACAGTGGGGACGTTCCTTCTCAGCACAGCCAGAGCCCAGCTCCCAAATCCGAAACGTCCAGCCACTGCTCCCACACCAAAGGGGCTAGCACTGAAAGCTCTTGCTGGCCCTCACCTTCCCTAGGCAGCCCTTCCACAGCCCCACAAGCACTGGCGCTCTGAGCTTCCTAGCAACAGTACTCTGCGGACGTTCCTTCTCAGCACAGCCAGAGCCCAGCTCCCAAATCCAAAACGTCCAGCCACTGCTCCCACACCAAAGGGGCTAGCACTGAAAGCTCTTGCTGGCCATCACCTGCCCTAGGCAGCCCTTCCACAGCCCCACAAGCACTGGCGCTTTGAGCTTCCTAGCCACAGCACAGTGGGGACGTTCCTTCTCGGCACAGCCACAGCCCAGCTCCGAAATTCAAAACGTCCAGCCACTGCTCCCACACCAAAGGGGCTAGCACTGAAAGCTCTTGCTGGCCATCACCTGCCCTAGGCAGCCCTTCCACAGCCCCACAAGCACTGGCGCTGTGATCGTCCTAGCCACATCACTTGGGGACGTTCCTTCTCAGCACAGCCAGAGCCCAGCTCCCAAATCGGAAACATCCAGCCACTGCTCCCACACCAAAGGGGCTAGCACTGAAAGCTCTTGCTGGCCAGCACCTGCCCTGGGCAGCCCTTCCACAGCCCCACAAGCACTGGCGCTCTGAGCTTCCTAGCCACAGCACAGTGGGGACGTTCCTTCTCGGCACAGCCAGAGCCCAGCTCCGAAATTCAAAACGTCCAGCCACTGCTCCCACACCAAAGGGGCTAGCACTGAACGCTCTTGCTGGCCCTCACCTTCCCTGGGCAGCCCTTCCACAGCCCCACAAGCACTGGCGCTGTGATCGTCCTAGCCACATCACTGTGGGGACGTTCCTTCTCAGCACAGCCAGAGCCCAGCTCCCAAATCAGAAACGTCCAGCCACTGCTCCCACATGAAAGGGGCTAGCACTGAAAGCTGTTGCTGGCCCTCACCTTCCCTACGCAGCCCTTCCACAGCCCCACAAGCACTGGCGCTCTGAGCTTCCTAGCCACAGCACAGTGGGGACGTTCCTTCTCAGCACAGCCAGAGCCCAGCTCCCAAATCGGAAAAGTCCACCCACCGCTCCCACACGAACAGGGGCTAGCACTGAAAGCTCTTGCTGGCCAACACCTTCCCTGGGCAGCCCTTCCACAGCCCCACAAGCACTGGCGCTGTGATCGTCCTAGCCACATCACTTGGGGACGTTCCTTCTCAGCACAGCCAGAGCCCAGCTCCCAAATCCGAAACGTCGAGCCACTGCTCCCACACCAAAGGGGCTAGCACTGAAAGCTCTTGCTGGCCATCACCTTCCCTAGGCAGCCCTTCCACAGCCCCACAAGCACTGCCGCTCTGATCGTTCTAGCCACATCACTCTGCGGACGTTCCTTCTCAGCACAGCCAGAGCCCAGCTCCCAAATCGGAAACATCCAGCCACTGCTCCCACACCAAAGGGGCTAGCACTGAAAGCTCTTGCTGGCCCTCACCTTCCCTGGGCAGCCCTTCCACAGCCCCACAAGCACTGGCGCTCTGAGCTTCCTAGCCACAGCACAGTGGGGACGTTCCTTCTCGGCACAGCCAGAGCCCAGCTCCGAAATTCAAAACGTCCAGCCACTGCTCCCACACCAAAGGGGCTAGCACTGAACGCTCTTGCTGGCCAACACCTTCTCTAGGCAGCCCTTCCACAGCCCCACAAGCACTGGCGCTCTGAGCTTCCTAGCCACAGCACACTGGGACGTTCCTTCTCAGCACAGCCAGAGCCCAGCTCCCAAATCGGAAACGTGCAGCCACTGCTCCCACACCAAAAGGGGTAGCACTGAAAGCTCTTGCTGGCCATCACCTTCCCTAGGCAGCCCTTCCACAGCCCCACAAGCACTGGCGCTCTCAGCTTCCTAGCCACAGCACAGTGGGGACGTTCCTTCTCAGCACAGCCACAGCCCAGCTCCGAAATTCAAAACGTCCAGCCACTGCTCCCACACCAAAGGGGCTAGCACTGAAAGCTCTTGCTGGCCATCACCTGCCCTAGGCAGCCCTTCCACAGCCCCACAAGCACTGGCGCTCTGAGCTTCCTAGCCACAGCACACTGGGGACGTTCCTTCTCGGCACAGCCAGAGCCCAGCTCCGAAATTCGAAACGTCCAGCCACTGCTCCCACACCAAAGGGGCTAGCACTGAAAGCTCTTGCTGGCCATCACCTTCCCTAGGCAGCCCTTCCACAGCCCCACAAGCACTGGCGCTCTGAGCTTCCTAGCCACAGCACAGTGGGGACGTTCCTTCTCAGCACAGCCAGAGCCCAGCTCCCAAATCGGAAACATCCACCCACCGCTCCCACACGAAAAGGGGCTAGCACTGAAAGCTCTTGCTGGCCCTCAACTTCCCTGGGCAGCCCTTCCACAGCCCCACAAGCACTGGCGCTCTGAGCTTCCTAGCCACATCACTGTGGGGACGTTCCTTCTCAGCACAGCCAGAGCCCAGCTCCCAAATTCGAAACGTCCAGCCACTGCTCCCACACCAAAGGGGCTAGCACTGAAAGCTCTTGCTGGCCATCACCTGCCCTAGGCAGCCCTTCCACAGCCCCACAAGCACTGGCGCTCTGAGCTTCCTAGCCACAGCACACTGGGGACGTTCCTTCTCAGCACAGCCAGAGCCCAGCTCCCAAATCGGAAACGTCCAGCCACTGCTCCCACACCAAAGGGGCTAGCACTGAAAGCTCTTGCTGGCCATCACCTTCCCTGGGCAGCCCTTCCACAGCCCCACAAGCACTGGCGCTGTGATCGTCCTAGCCACATCACTGTGGGGACGTTCCTTCTCAGCACAGCCAGAGCCCAGCTCCCAAATCGGAAACATCCAGCCACTGCTCCCACACCAAAGGGGCTAGCACTGAAAGCTCTTGCTGGCCATCACCTGCCCTAGGCAGCCCTTCCACAGCCCCACAAGCACTGGCGCTCTGAGCTTCCTAGCCACAGCACAGTGGGGACGTTCCTTCTCGGCACAGCCACAGCCCAGCTCCGAAATTCGAAACGTCCAGCCACCGCTCCCACACCAAAGGGGCTAGCACTGAAAGCTCTTGCTGGCCATCACCTTCCCTAGGCAGCCCTTCCACAGCTCTACAAGCACTGGCGCTCTGAGCTTCCTAGCCACAGCACAGTGGGGACGTTCCTTCTCAGCACAGCCAGAGCCCAGCTCCCAAATCGGAAACATCCAGCCACTGCTCCCACACCAAAGGGGCTAGCACTGAAAGCTCTTGCTGGCCATCACCTGCCCTAGGCAGCCCTTCCACAGCCCCACAAGCACTGGCGCTCTGAGCTTCCTAGCCACAGCACTGTGGGGACGTTCCTTCTCAGCACAGCCAGAGCCCAGCTCCCAAATCGGAAACCTCCACCCACCGCTCCCACACCAAAAGGGGCTAGCACTGAAAGCTCTTGCTGGCCCTCAACTTCCCTGGGCAGCCCTTCCACAGCCCCACAAGCACTGGCGCTCTGAGCTTCCTAGCCACAGCACACTGGGGACGTTCCTTCTCAGCACAGCCAGAGCCCAGCTCCCAAATCGGAAACGTCCAGCCACTGCTCCCACACCAAAGGGGCTAGCACTGAAAGCTGTTGCTGGCCCTCACCTGCCCTAGGCAGCACTTCCACAGCCCCACAAGCACTGGCGCTCTGAGCTTCCTAGCCACAGCACACTGGGGACGTTCCTTCTCAGCACAGCCACAGCCCAGCTCCCAAATCGGAAACGTCCAGCCACTGCTCCCACACCAAAGGGGCTAGCACTGAAAGCTCTTGCTGGCCATCACCTGCCCTAGGCAGCCCTTCCACAGCCCCACAAGCACTGGCGCTCTGAGCTTCCTAGCCACAGCACAGTGGGGACGTTCCTTCTCAGCACAGCCAGAGCCCAGCTCCCAAATCAGAAACGTCCAGCCACTGCTCTCACACCAAAGGGGCTAGCACTGAAAGCTGTTGCTGGCCCTCACCTTCCCTACGCAGCCCTTCCACAGCCCCACAAGCACTGGCGCTCTGAGCTTCCTAGCCACAGCACAGTGGGGACGTTCCTTCTCGGCACAGCCAGAGCCCAGCTCCCAAATTCGAAACGTCCAGCCACTGCTCCCACACCAAAGGGGCTAGCACTGAAAGCTCTTGCTGGCCATCACCTACCCTAGGCAGCCCTTCCACAGCCCCACAAGCACTGCCGCTCTGAGTTTCCTAGGCAGAGCACAGTGGGGACGTTCCTTCTCAGCACAGCCAGAGCCCAGCTCCCAAATCGGAAACGTCCAGCCACCGCTCCCACACGAAAGGGGCTAGCACTGAAAGCTCTTGCTGGCCAACACCTTCCCTGGGCAGCCCTTCCACAGCCCCACAAGCACTGGCGCTGTGATCGTCCTAGCCACATCACTTGGGGACGTTCCTTCTCAGCACAGCCAGAGCCCAGCTCCCAAATCCGAAACGTCCAGCCACTGCTCCCACACCAAAGGGGCTAGCACTGAAAGCTCTTGCTGGCCCTCACCTTCCCTAGGCAGCCCTTCCACAGCCCCACAAGCACTGCCGCTCTGATCGTTCTAGCCACATCACTCTGCGGACGTTCCTTCTCAGCACAGCCAGAGCCCAGCTCCCAAATCGGAAACATCCAGCCACTGCTCCCACACCAAAGGGGCTAGCACTGAAAGCTCTTGCTGGCCCTCACCTTCCCTGGGCAGCCCTTCCACAGCCCCACAAGCACTGGCGCTCTGAGCTTCCTAGCCACAGCACAGTGGGGACGTTCCTTCTCGGCACAGCCACAGCCCAGCTCCGAAATTCAAAACGTCCAGCCACTGCTCCCACACGAAAGGGGCTAGCACTGAAAGCTCTTGCTGGCCATCACCTTCCCTAGGCAGCCCTTCCACAGCCCCACAAGCACTGGCGCTCTGAGCTTCCTAGCCACAGCACAGTGGGGACGTTCCTTCTCGGCACAGCCACAGCCCAGCTCCGAAATTCAAAACGTCCAGCCACTGCTCCCACACCAAAGGGGCTAGCACTGAAAGCTCTTGCTGGCCATCACCTGCCCTAGGCAGCCCTTCCACAGCCCCACAAGCACTGGCGCTCTGAGCTTCCTAGCCACAGCACAGTGGGGACGTTCCTTCTCGGCACAGCCAGAGCCCAGCTCCGAAATTCGAAACGTCCAGCCACTGCTCCCACACCAAAGGGGCTAGCACTGAAAGCTCTTGCTGGCCATCACCTTCCCTAGGCAGCCCTTCCACAGCCCCACAAGCACTGGCGCTCTGAGCTTCCTAGCCACAGCACAGTGGGGACGTTCCTTCTCAGCACAGCCAGAGCCCAGCTCCCAAATCGGAAACATCCAGCCACTGCTCCCACACCAAAGGGGCTAGCACTGAAAGCTCTTGCTGGCCATCACCTGCCCTAGGCAGCCCTTCCACAGCCCCACAAGCACTGGCGCTCTGAGATTCCTAGCCACAGTACTCTGCGGACATTCCTTCTCAGCACAGCCACAGCCCAGCTCCCAAAGCGGAAACGTCCAGCCACTGCTCCCACACCAAAGGGGCTAGCACTGAAAGCTCTTGCTGGCCATCACCTGCCCTAGGCAGCCCTTCCACAGCCCCACAAGCACTGGCGCTCTGAGCTTCCTAGCCACAGCACACTGGGGACGTTCCTTCTCAGCACAGCCAGAGCCCAGCTCCCAAATCGGAAACGTCCAGCCACTGCTCCCACACCAAAGGGGCTAGCACTGAAAGCTCTTGCTGGCCATCACCTGCCCTAGGCAGCCCTTCCACAGCCCCACAAGCACTGGCGCTCTGAGCTTCCTAGCCACAGCACAGTGGGGACGTTCCTTCTCGGCACAGCCAGAGCCCAGCTCCCAAATTCGAAACGTCCAGCCACTGCTCCCACACCAAAGGGGCTAGCACTGAAAGCTCTTGCTGGCCATCACCTTCCCTAGGCAGCCATTCCACAGCCCTACAAGCACTGGCGCTCTGAGCTTCCTAGCCACAGCACAGTGGGGACGTTCCTTCTCAGCACAGCCAGAGCCCAGCTCCCAAATCGGAAACATCCAGCCACTGCTCCCACACCAAAGGGGCTAGCACTGAAAGCTCTTGCTGGCCAGCACCTTCCCTAGGCAGCCCTTCCACAGCCCCACAAGCACTGGCGCTCTGAGATTCCTAGCCATAGCACTCTGCGGACATTCCTTCTCAGCACAGCCACAGCCCAGCTCCCAAATCGCAAACGTCCATCCACTGCTCCCACACGAAAGGGGCTAGCACTGAAAGCTCTTGCTGGCCCTCACCTTCCCTGGGCAGCCCTTCCACAGCCCCACAAGCACTGGCGCTCTGATCGTCCTAGCCACATCACTGTGGGGACGTTCCTTCTCAGCACAGCCAGAGCCCAGCTCCCAAATCGGAAACATCCAGCCACTGCTCCCACACCAAAGGGGCTAGCACTGAAAGCTCTTGCTGGCCATCACCTGCCCTAGGCAGCCCTTCCACAGCCCCACAAGCACTGGCGCTCTCAGCTTCCTAGCCACAGCACACTGGGGACGTTCCTTCTCGGCACAGCCAGAGCCCAGCTCCGAAATTCAAAACGTCCAGCCACCGCTCCCACACCAAAGGGGCTAGCACTGAAAGCTCTTGCTGGCCATCACCTGCCCTAGGCAGCCCTTCCACAGCCCTACAAGCACTGGCGCTCTGAGCTTCCTAGCCACAGCACAGTGGGGACGTTCCTTCTCAGCACAGCCACAGCCCAGCTCCCAAATTCGAAACGTCCAGCCACTGCTCCCACACCAAAGGGGCTAGCACTGAAAGCTCTTGCTGGCCATCACCTGCCCTAGGCAGCCCTTCCACAGCCCCACAAGCACTGGTGCTCTGAGCTTCCTAGCCACAGCAGTGTGGTGACGTTCCTTCTCAGCACAGCCACAGCCCAGCTCCCAAATCGGAAACGTCCAGCCACTGCTCCCACACCAAAGGGGCTAGCACTGAAAGCTCTTGCTGGCCATCACCTGCCCTAGGCAGCCCTTCCACAGCCCCACAAGCACTGGCGCTCTGAGCTTCCTAGCCATAGCACAGTGGGGACGTTCCTTCTCGGCACAGCCAGAGCCCAGCTCCCAAAGCGGAAACGTCCAGCCACTGCTCCCACACCAAAGGGGCTAGCACTGAAAGCTCTTGCTGGCCATCACCTTCCCTAGGCAGCCCTTCCACAGCCCTACAAGCACTGGCGCTCTGAGCTTCCTAGCCACAGCACAGTGGGGACGTTCCTTCTCAGCACAGCCAGAGCCCAGCTCCCAAATCGGAAACATCCAGCCACTGCTCCCACACCAAAGGGGCTAGCACTGAAAGCTCTTGCTGGCCAGCACCTGCCCTAGGCAGCCCTTCCACAGCCCCACAAGCACTGGCGCTCTGAGCTTCCTAGCCACAGCACTCTGCGGACATTCCTTCTCAGCACAGCCACAGCCCAGCTCCCAAATTGCAAACGTCCAGCCACTGCTCCCACACGAAAGGGGCTAGCACTGAAAGCTCTTGCTGGCCCTCACCTTCCCTGGGCAGCCCTTCCACAGCCCCACAAGCACTGGCGCTCTGATCGTCCTAGCCACATCACTGTGGGGACGTTCCTTCTCAGCACAGCCAGAGCCCAGCTCCCAAATCGGAAACATCCAGCCACTGCTCCCACACCAAAGGGGCTAGCACTGAAAGCTCTTGCTGGCCATCACCTGCCCTAGGCAGCCCTTCCACAGCCCCACAAGCACTGGCGCTCTCAGCTTCCTAGCCACAGCACACTGGGGACGTTCCTTCTCGGCACAGCCAGAGCCCAGCTCCCAAATTCGAAACGTCCAGCCACCGCTCCCACACCAAAGGGGCTAGCACTGAAAGCTCTTGCTGGCCATCACCTTCCCTAGGCAGCCCTTCCACAGCCCTACAAGCACTGGCGCTCTGAGCTTCCTAGCCACAGCACAGTGGGGACGTTCCTTCTCAGCACAGCCAGAGCCCAGCTCCCAAATCGGAAACATCCAGCCACTGCTCCCACACCAAAGGGGCTAGCACTGAAAGCTCTTGCTGGCCATCACCTGCCCTAGGCAGCCCTTCCACAGCCCCACAAGCACTGGCGCTCTGAGCTTCCTAGCCACAGCACAGTGGGGACGTTCCTTCTCGGCACAGCCAGAGCCCAGCTCCCAAATCGGAAACGTCCACCCACCGCTCCCACACGAAAAGGGGCTAGCACTGAAAGCTCTTGCTGGCCATCACCTTCCCTAGGCAGCCCTTCCACAGCCCCACAAGCACTGGCGCTCTGAGCTTCCTAGCCACAGCACACTGGGGACGTTCCTTCTCAGCACAGCCAGAGCCCAGCTCCCAAATCGGAAACGTCCAGCCACTGCTCCCACACCAAAGGGGCTAGCACTGAAAGCTCTTGCTGGCCATCACCTGCCCTAGGCAGCCCTTCCACAGCCCCACAAGCACTGGTGCTCTGAGCTTCCTAGCCACAGCAGTGTGGTGACGTTCCTTCTCAGCACAGCCACAGCCCAGCTCCCAAATCGGAAACGTCCAGCCACTGCTCCCACACCAAAGGGGCTAGCACTGAAAGCTCTTGCTGGCCATCACCTGCCCTAGGCAGCCCTTCCACAGCCCCACAAGCACTGGCGCTCTGAGCTTCCTAGCCATAGCACAGTGGGGACGTTCCTTCTCGGCACAGCCAGAGCCCAGCTCCCAAAGCGGAAACGTCCAGCCACTGCTCCCACACCAAAGGGGCTAGCACTGAAAGCTCTTGCTGGCCATCACCTGCCCTAGGCAGCCCTTCCACAGCCCCACAAGCACTGGCGCTCTGAGCTTCCTAGCCACAGCACACTGGGGACGTTCCTTCTCAGCACAGCCAGAGCCCAGCTCCCAAATCGGAAACGTCCAGCCACTGCTCCCACACCAAAGGGGCTAGCACTGAAAGCTCTTGCTGGCCATCACCTGCCCTAGGCAGCCCTTCCACAGCCCCACAAGCACTGGCGCTCTGAGCTTCCTAGCCACAGCACAGTGGGGACGTTCCTTCTCGGCACAGCCAGAGCCCAGCTCCGAAATTCGAAACGTCCAGCCACTGCTCCCACACCAAAGGGGCTAGCACTGAAAGCTCTTGCTGGCCATCACCTTCCCTAGGCAGCCCTTCCACAGCCCTACAAGCACTGGCGCTCTGAGCTTCCTAGCCACAGCACAGTGGGGACGTTCCTTCTCAGCACAGCCAGAGCCCAGCTCCCAAATCGGAAACATCCAGCCACTGCTCCCACACCAAAGGGGCTAGCACTGAAAGCTCTTGCTGGCCATCACCTGCCCTAGGCAGCCCTTCCACAGCCCCACAAGCACTGGCGCTCTGAGCTTCCTAGCCACAGCACTGTGGGGACGTTCCTTCTCAGCACAGCCAGAGCCCAGCTCCCAAATCGGAAACCTCCACCCACCGCTCCCACACCAAAGGGGCTAGCACTGAAAGCTCTTGCTGGCCCTCAACTTCCCTGGGCAGCCCTTCCACAGCCCCACAAGCACTGGCGCTCTGAGATTCCTAGCCACAGCACACTGGGGACGTTCCTTCTCAGCACAGCCACAGCCCAGCTCCCAAATCGGAAACGTCCAGCCACTGCTCCCACACCAAAGGGGCTAGCACTGAAAGCTGTTGCTGGCCATCACCTTCCCTAGGCAGCCCTTCCACAGCCCCACAAGCACTGGCGCTCTGAGCTTCCTAGCCACAGCACACTGGGGACGTTCCTTCTCAGCACAGCCAGAGCCCAGCTCCCAAATCGGAAACGTCCAGCCACTGCTCCCACACCAAAGGGGCTAGCACTGAAAGCTCTTGCTGGCCATCACCTTCCCTAGGCAGCCCTTCCACAGCCCCACAAGCACTGGCGCTCTGAGCTTCCTAGCCACAGCACAGTGGGGACGTTCCTTCTCAGCACAGCCAGAGCCCAGCTCCCAAATCGGAAACGTCCAGCCACTGCTCCCACACCAAAGGGGCTAGCACTGAAAGCTCTTGCTGGCCATCACCTGCCCTAGGCAGCCCTTCCACAGCCCCACAAGCACTGGCGCTCTGAGCTTCCTAGCCACAGCACAGTGGGGACGTTCCTTCTCGGCACAGCCAGAGCCCAGCTCCGAAATTCGAAACGTCCAGCCACTGCTCCCACACCAAAGGGGCTAGCACTGAAAGCTCTTGCTGGCCATCACCTGCCCTAGGCAGCCCTTCCACAGCCCCACAAGCACTGGCGCTCTGAGCTTCCTAGCCACAGCACAGTGGGGACGTTCCTTCTCAGCACAGCCAGAGCCCAGCTCCCAAATTCGAAACGTCCACCCACCGCTCCCACACGAAAAGGGGCTAGCACTGAAAGCTCTTGCTGGCCAACACCTTCCCTGGGCAGCCCTTCCACAGCCCCACAAGCACTGGTGCTCTGAGCTTCCTAGCCACAGCAGTGTGGTGACGTTCCTTCTCAGCACAGCCACAGCCCAGCTCCCAAATCGGAAACGTCCAGCCACTGCTCCCACACCAAAGGGGCTAGCACTGAAAGCTCTTGCTGGCCATCACCTGCCCTAGGCAGCCCTTCCACAGCCCCACAAGCACTGGCGCTCTGAGCTTCCTAGCCATAGCACAGTGGGGACGTTCCTTCTCGGCACAGCCAGAGCCCAGCTCCCAAAGCGGAAACGTCCAGCCACTGCTCCCACACCAAAGGGGCTAGCACTGAAAGCTCTTGCTGGCCATCCCCTGCCCTAGGCAGCCCTTCCACAGCCCCACAAGCACTGGCGCTCTGAGCTTCCTAGCCACAGCACAGTGGGGACGTTCCTTCTCGGCACAGCCAGAGCCCAGCTCCCAAATCGGAAACGTCCAGCCACTGCTCCCACACCAAAGGGGCTAGCACTGAAAGCTCTTGCTGGCCATCACCTGCCCTAGGCAGCCCTTCCACAGCCCCACAAGCACTGGCGCTCTGAGCTTCCTAGCCACAGCACAGTGGGGACGTTCCTTCTCGGCACAGCCAGAGCCCAGCTCCCAAATTCGAAACGTCCAGCCACTGCTCCCACACCAAAGGGGCTAGCACTGAAAGCTCTTGCTGGCCATCACCTTCCCTAGGCAGCCCTTCCACAGCCCTACAAGCACTGGCGCTCTGAGCTTCCTAGCCACAGCACAGTGGGGACGTTCCTTCTCAGCACAGCCAGAGCCCAGCTCCCAAATCGGAAACATCCAGCCACTGCTCCCACACCAAAGGGGCTAGCACTGAAAGCTCTTGCTGGCCAGCACCTGCCCTAGGCAGCCCTTCCACAGCCCCACAAGCACTGGCGCTCTGAGCTTCCTAGCCACAGCACTCTGCGGACATTCCTTCTCAGCACAGCCACAGCCCAGCTCCCAAATCGCAAACGTCCAGCCACTGCTCCCACACGAAAGGGGCTAGCACTGAAAGCTCTTGCTGGCCCTCACCTTCCCTGGGCAGCCCTTCCACAGCCCCACAAGCACTGGCGCTCTGAGCTTCCTAGCCACAGCACAGTGGGGACGTTCCTTCTCAGCACAGCCAGAGCCCAGCTCCCAAATCGGAAACGTCCAGCCACTGCTCCCACACCAAAGGGGCTAGCACTGAAAGCTCTTGCTGGCCATCACCTGCCCTAGGCAGCCCTTCCACAGCCCCACAAGCACTGGCGCTCTGAGCTTCCTAGCCACAGCACAGTGGGGACGTTCCTTCTCGGCACAGCCAGAGCCCAGCTCCCAAATTCGAAACGTCCAGCCACTGCTCCCACACCAAAGGGGCTAGCACTGAAAGCTCTTGCTGGCCATCACCTTCCCTAGGCATCCCTTCCACAGCCCTACAAGCACTGGCGCTCTGAGCTTCCTAGCCACAGCACAGTGGGGACGTTCCTTCTCGGCACAGCCAGAGCCCAGCTCCCAAATAGGAAACGTCCAGCCACCGCTCCCACACGAAAGGGGCTAGCACTGAAAGCTCTTGCTGGCCCTCACCTTTCCTAGGCAGCCCTTCCACAGCCCCACAAGCACTGGCGCTCTGAGCTTCCTAGCCACAGCACTGTGGGGACGTTCCTTCTCAGCACAGCCAGAGCCCAGCTCCCAAATCGGAAACCTCCACCCACCGCTCCCACACCAAAGGGGCTAGCACTGAAAGCTCTTGCTGGCCATCACCTGCCCTAGGCAGCCCTTCCACAGCCCCACAAGCACTGGCGCTCTGAGCTTCCTAGCCACAGCACAGTGGGGACGTTCCTTCTCAGCACAGCCAGAGCCCAGCTCCCAAATCGGAAACGTCCAGCCACTGCTCCCACACCAAAGGGGCTAGCACTGAAAGCTCTTGCTGGCCATCACCTGCCCTAGGCAGCCCTTCCACAGCCCCACAAGCACTGGCGCTCTGAGCTTCCTAGCCACAGCACAGTGGGGACGTTCCTTCTCGGCACAGCCACAGCCCAGCTCCCAAATTCGAAACGTCCAGCCACTGCTCCCACACCAAAGGGGCTAGCACTGAAAGCTCTTGCTGGCCATCACCTTCCCTAGGCAGCCCTTCCACAGCCCTACAAGCACTGGCGCTCTGAGCTTCCTAGCCACAGCACAGTGGGGACGTTCCTTCTCAGCACAGCCAGAGCCCAGCTCCCAAATTGGAAACGTCCAGCCACTGCTCCCACACCAAAGGGGCTAGCACTGAAAGCTCTTGCTGGCCAACACCTTCTCTAGGCAGCCCTTCCACAGCCCCACAAGCACTGGCGCTCTGAGCTTCCTAGCCACAGCACAGTGGGGACGTTCCTTCTCACCACAGCCAGAGCCCAGCTCCAAAATTCGAAACGTCCAGCCACTGCTCCCACACGAAAGGGGCTAGCACTGAAAGCTCTTGCTGGCCATCACCTTCCCTGGGCAGCCCTTCCACAGCCCCACAAGCACTGGCGCTCTGATCGTCCTAGCCACATCACTGTGGGGACGTTCCTTCTCAGCACAGCCAGAGCCCAGCTCCCAAATCGGAAACATCCAGCCACTGCTCCCACACCAAGGGGCTAGCACTGAAAGCTCTTGCTGGCCATCACCTTCCCTAGGCAGCCCTTCCACAGCCCCACAAGCACTGGCGCTCTGAGATTCCTAGCCACAGCACAGTGGGGACGTTCCTTCTCAGCACAGCCACAGCCCAGCTCCCAAATCCAAAACGTCCAGCCACTGCTCCCACATCAAAGGGGCTAGCACTGAAAGCTCTTGCTGGCCATCACCTGCCCTAGGCAGCCCTTCCACAGCCCCACAAGCACTGGCGCTCTGAGCTTCCTAGCCACAGCACAGTGGGGACGTTCCTTCTCGGCACAGCCACAGCCCAGCTCCGAAATTCAAAACGTCCAGCCACTGCTCCCACACCAAAAGGGCTAGCACTGAAAGCTCTTGCTGGCCATCACCTGCCCTAGGCAGCCCTTCCACAGCCCCACAAGCACTGGCGCTCTGAGCTTCCTAGCCACAGCACAGTGGGGACGTTCCTTCTCGGCACAGCCAGAGCCCAGCTCCCAAATCGGAAACGTCCAGCCACTGCTCCCACACCAAAGGGGCTAGCACTGAAAGCTCTTGCTGGCCATCACCTTCCCTAGACAGCCCTTCCACAGCCCCACAAGCACTGGCGCTCTGAGCTTCCTAGCCACAGCACAGTGGGGACGTTCCTTCTCGGCACAGCCAGAGCCCAGCTCCCAAACTCGAAACGTCCAGCCACTGCTCCCACACGAAAGGGGCTAGCACTGAAAGCTCTTGCTGGCCATCACCTGCCCTAGGCAGCCCTTCCACAGCCCCACAAGCACTGGCGCTCTGAGCTTCCTAGCCACAGCACAGTGGGGACGTTCCTTCTCAGCACAACCACAGCCCAGCTCCGAAATTCAAAACCTCCAGCCACTGCTCCCACACCAAAGGGGCTAGCACTGAAAGCTCTTGCTGGCCATCACCTGCCCTAGGCAGCCCTTCCACAGCCCCACAAGCACTGGCGCTCTGAGCTTCCTAGCCACAGCACACTGGGGACGTTCCTTCTCGGCACAGCCAGAGCCCAGCTCCCAAATTCGAAACGTCCAGCCACTGCTCCCACACCAAAGGGGCTAGCACTGAAAGCTCTTGCTGGCCATCACCTGCCCTAGGCAGCCCTTCCACAGCCCCACAAGCACTGGCGCTCTGAGCTTCCTAGCCACAGCACAGTGGGGACGTTCCTTCTCAGCACAGCCACAGCCCAGCTCCCAAGTCGGAAACGTCCAGCCACTGCTCCCACACCAAAGGGGCTAGCACTGAAAGCTCTTGCTGGCCAGCACCTGCCCTAGGCAGCCCTTCCACAGCCCCACAAGCACTGGCGCTCTGAGCTTCCTAGCCACAGCACAGTGGGGACGTTCCTTCTCAGCACAGCCACAGCCCAGCTCCGAAATTCGAAACGTCCAGCCACTGCTCCCACACCAAAGGGGCTAGCACTGAAAGCTCTTGCTGGCCCTCACCTGCCCTAGGCAGCCCTTCCACAGCCCCACAAGCACTGGCGCTCTGAGCTTCCTAGCCACAGCACTGTGGGGACGTTCCTTCTCAGCACAGCCAGAGCCCAGCTCCCAAATCGGAAACCTCCACCCACCGCTCCCACACCAAAAGGGGTAGCACTGAAAGCTCTTGCTGGCCATCACCTTCCCTAGGCAGCCCTTCCACAGCCCCACAAGCACTGGCGCTCTGATCGTTCTAGCCACATCACTGTGGGGACGTTCCTTCTCAGCACAGCCAGAGCCCAGCTCCCAAATTGGAAACGTCCAGCCACTGCTCCCACATGAAAGGGGCTAGCACTGAAAGCTGTTGCTGGCCATCACCTGCCCTAGGCAGCCCTTCCACAACCCCACAAGCACTGGCACTCTGAGCTTCCTAGCCACAGCACTCTGCGGACGTTCCTTCTCAGCACAGCCAGAGCCCAGCTCCCAAATCGCAAACGTCCAGCCACTGCTCCCACACGAAAGGGGCTAGCACTGAAAGCTCTTGCTGGCCCTCACCTTTCCTAGGCAGCCCTTCCACAGCCCCACAAGCACTGGCGCTCTGATCGTCCTAGCCACATCACTGTGGGGACGTTCCTTCTCAGCACAGCCAGAGCCCAGCTCCCAAATTCGAAACGTCCAGCCACTGCTCCCACACCAAAGGGGCTAGCACTGAAAGCTCTTGCTGTCCCTCACCTTCCCTGGGCAGCCCTTCAACAGCCCCACAAGCACTGGCGCTCTGAGCTTCCTAGCCACAGCACAGTGGGGACGTTCCTTCTCAGCACAGCCACAGCCCAGCTCCCAAATCCAAAACGTCCAGCCACTGCTCCCACATCAAAGGGGCTAGCACTGAAAGCTCTTGCTGGCCATCACCTGCCCTAGGCAGCCCTTCCACAGCCCCACAAGCACTGGCGCTCTGAGCTTCCTAGCCACAGCACAGTGGGGACGTTCCTTCTCGGCACAGCCAGAGCCCAGCTCCGAAATTCAAAACGTCCAGCCACTGCTCCCACACCAAAGGGGCTAGCACTGAAAGCTCTTGCTGGCCATCACCTGCCCTAGGCAGCCCTTCCACAGCCCCACAAGCACTGGCGCTCTGAGCTTCCTAGCCACAGCACAGTGGGGACGTTCCTTCTCGGCACAGCCAGAGCCCAGCTCTGAAATCGGAAACGTCCAGCCACTGCTCCCACACCAAAGGGGCTAGCACTGAAAGCTCTTGCTGGCCATCACCTTCCCTAGACAGCCCTTCCACAGCCCCACAAGCACTGGCGCTCTGAGCTTCCTAGCCACAGCACAGTGGGGACGTTCCTTCTCGGCACAGCCACAGCCCAGCTCCGAAATTCGAAACGTCCAGCCACTGCTCCCACACGAAAGGGGCTAGCACTGAAAGCTCTTGCTGGCCATCACCTGCCCTAGGCAGCCCTTCCACAGCCCCACAAGCACTGGCGCTCTGAGCTTCCTAGCCACAGCACAGTGGGGACGTTCCTTCTCAGCACAGCCACAGCCCAGCTCCGAAATTCAAAACCTCCAGCCACTGCTCCCACACCAAAGGGGCTAGCACTGAAAGCTCTTGCTGGCCATCACCTGCCCTAGGCAGCCCTTCCACAGCCCCACAAGCACTGGCGCTCTGAGCTTCCTAGCCACAGCACAGTGGGGACGTTCCTTCTCGGCACAGCCAGAGCCCAGCTCCCAAAGCGGAAACGTCCAGCCACTGCTCCCACACGAAAGGGGCTAGCACTGAAAGCTCTTGCTGGCCATCACCTGTCCTAGGCACCCCTTCCACAGCCCCACAAGCACTGGCGCTCTGAGCTTCCTAGCCACAGCACAGTGGGGACGTTCCTTCTCAGCACAGCCACAGCCCAGCTCCCAAGTCGGAAACGTCCAGCCACTGCTCCCACACCAAAGGGGCTAGCACTGAAAGCTCTTGCTGGCCATCACCTGCCCTAGGCAGCCCTTCCACAGCCCCACAAGCACGGGCGCTCTGAGCTTCCTAGCCACAGCACACTGGGGACGTTCCTTCTCGGCACAGCCACAGCCCAGCTCCGAAATTCAAAACGTCCAGCCACTGCTCCCACACCAAAGGGGCTAGCACTGAAAGCTCTTGCTGGCCATCACCTGCCCTAGGCAGCCCTTCCACAGCCCCACAAGCACTGGCGCTCTGAGCTTCCTAGCCACAGCACAGTGGGGACGTACCTTCTCGGCACAGCCACAGCCCAGCTCCGAAATTCAAAACGTCCAGCCACTGCTCCCACACCAAAGGGGCTAGCACTGAAAGCTCTTGCTGGCCATCACCTGCCCTAGGCAGCCCTTCCACAGCCCCACAAGCACTGGCGCTCTGAGCTTCCTAGCCACAGCACAGTGGGGACGTTCCTTCTCACCACAGCCAGAGCCCAGCTCCGAAATTCGAAACGTCCAGCCACTGCTCTCACACCAAAGGGGCTAGCACTGAAAGCTCTTGCTGGCCATCACCTGCCCTAGGCAGCCCTTCCACAGCCCCACAAGCACTGGCGCTCTGAGCTTCCTAGCCACAGCACAGTGGGGACGTTCCTTCTCGGCACAGCCACAGCCCAGCTCCGAAATTCAAAATGTCCAGCCACTGCTCCCACACCAAAGGGGCTAGCACTGAAAGCTCTTGCTGGCCATTCCCTTCCCGAGGCAGCCCTTCCACAGCCCCACAAGCACTGGCGCTCTGAGCTTCCTAGCCACAGCACAGTGGGGACGTTCCTTCTCAGCCCAGCCAGAGCCCAGCTCCGAAATTCAAAACGTCCAGCTACTGCTCCCACACCAAAGGGGCTAGCACTGAAAGCTCTTGCTGGCCATCACCTGGCCTAGGCAGCCCTTCTACAGCCCCACAAGCACTGGCGCTCTGAGCTTCCTAGCCACAGCACAGTGGGGACGTTCCTTCTCGGCACAGCCAGAGCCCAGCTCCCAAATTGGAAACGTCCAGCCACTGCTCCCACACCAAAGGGGCTAGCACTGAAAGCTCTTGCTGGCCAACACCTTCTCTAGGCAGCCCTTCCACAGCCCCACAAGCACTGGCGCTCTGAGCTTCCTAGCCACAGCACAGTGGGGACGTTCCTTCTCACCACAGCCAGAGCCCAGCTCCAAAATTCGAAACGTCCAGCCACTGCTCCCACACGAAAGGGGCTAGCACTGAAAGCTCTTGCTGGCCATCACCTTCCCTGGGCAGCCCTTCCACAGCCCCACAAGCACTGGCGCTCTGATCGTCCTAGCCACATCACTGTGGGGACGTTCCTTCTCAGCACAGCCAGAGCCCAGCTCCCAAATCGGAAACATCCAGCCACTGCTCCCACACCAAGGGGCTAGCACTGAAAGCTCTTGCTGGCCATCACCTTCCCTAGGCAGCCCTTCCACAGCCCCACAAGCACTGGCGCTCTGAGATTCCTAGCCACAGCACAGTGGGGACGTTCCTTCACAGCACAGCCACAGCCCAGCTCCCAAATCCAAAACGTCCAGCCACTGCTCCCACATCAAAGGGGCTAGCACTGAAAGCTCTTGCTGGCCATCACCTGCCCTAGGCAGCCCTTCCACAGCCCCACAAGCACTGGCGCTCTGAGCTTCCTAGCCACAGCACAGTGGGGACGTTCCTTCTCGGCACAGCCACAGCCCAGCTCCGAAATTCAAAACGTCCAGCCACTGCTCCCACACCAAAAGGGCTAGCACTGAAAGCTCTTGCTGGCCATCACCTGCCCTAGGCAGCCCTTCCACAGCCCCACAAGCACTGGCGCTCTGAGCTTCCTAGCCACAGCACAGTGGGGACGTTCCTTCTCGGCACAGCCAGAGCCCAGCTCCCAAATCGGAAACGTCCAGCCACTGCTCCCACACCAAAGGGGCTAGCACTGAAAGCTCTTGCTGGCCATCACCTTCCCTAGACAGCCCTTCCACAGCCCCACAAGCACTGGCGCTCTGAGCTTCCTAGCCACAGCACAGTGGGGACGTTCCTTCTCGGCACAGCCAGAGCCCAGCTCCCAAACTCGAAACGTCCAGCCACTGCTCCCACACGAAAGGGGCTAGCACTGAAAGCTCTTGCTGGCCATCACCTGCCCTAGGCAGCCCTTCCACAGCCCCACAAGCACTGGCGCTCTGAGCTTCCTAGCCACAGCACAGTGGGGACGTTCCTTCTCAGCACAGCCACAGCCCAGCTCCGAAATTCAAAACCTCCAGCCACTGCTCCCACACCAAAGGGGCTAGCACTGAAAGCTCTTGCTGGCCATCACCTGCCCTAGGCAGCCCTTCCACAGCCCCACAAGCACTGGCGCTCTGAGCTTCCTAGCCACAGCACAGTGGGGACGTTCCTTCTCGGCACAGCCAGAGCCCAGCTCCCAAATTCGAAACGTCCAGCCACTGCTCCCACACCAAAGGGGCTAGCACTGAAAGCTCTTGCTGGCCATCACCTGTCCTAGGCACCCCTTCCACAGCCCCACAAGCACTGGCGCTCTGAGCTTCCTAGCCACAGCACAGTGGGGACGTTCCTTCTCGGCACAGCCACAGCCCAGCTCCCAAGTCGGAAACGTCCAGCCACTGCTCCCACACCAAAGGGGCTAGCACTGAAAGCTCTTGCTGGCCAGCACCTGCCCTAGGCAGCCCTTCCACAGCCCCACAAGCACTGGCGCTCTGAGCTTCCTAGCCACAGCACAGTGGGGACGTTCCTTCTCAGCACAGCCAGAGCCCAGCTCCCAAATCGGAAACCTCCACCCACCGCTCCCACACCAAAAGGGGTAGCACTGAAAGCTCTTGCTGGCCATCACCTTCCCTAGGCAGCCCTTCCACAGCCCCACAAGCACTGGCGCTCTGATCGTTCTAGCCACATCACTGTGGGGACGTTCCTTCTCAGCACAGCCAGAGCCCAGCTCCCAAATTGGAAACGTCCAGCCACTGCTCCCACATGAAAGGGGCTAGCACTGAAAGCTGTTGCTGGCCATCACCTGCCCTAGGCAGCCCTTCCACAACCCCACAAGCACTGGCACTCTGAGCTTCCTAGCCACAGCACTCTGCGGACGTTCCTTCTCAGCACAGCCAGAGCCCAGCTCCCAAATCGCAAACGTCCAGCCACTGCTCCCACACGAAAGGGGCTAGCACTGAAAGCTCTTGCTGGCCCTCACCTTTCCTAGGCAGCCCTTCCACAGCCCCACAAGCACTGGCGCTCTGATCGTCCTAGCCACATCACTGTGGGGACGTTCCTTCTCAGCACAGCCAGAGCCCAGCTCCCAAATTCGAAACGTCCAGCCACTGCTCCCACACCAAAGGGGCTAGCACTGAAAGCTCTTGCTGTCCCTCACCTTCCCTGGGCAGCCCTTCAACAGCCCCACAAGCACTGGCGCTCTGAGCTTCCTAGCCACAGCACAGTGGGGACGTTCCTTCTCAGCACAGCCACAGCCCAGCTCCCAAATCCAAAACGTCCAGCCACTGCTCCCACATCAAAGGGGCTAGCACTGAAAGCTCTTGCTGGCCATCACCTGCCCTAGGCAGCCCTTCCACAGCCCCACAAGCACTGGCGCTCTGAGCTTCCTAGCCACAGCACAGTGGGGACGTTCCTTCTCGGCACAGCCAGAGCCCAGCTCCGAAATTCAAAACGTCCAGCCACTGCTCCCACACCAAAGGGGCTAGCACTGAAAGCTCTTGCTGGCCATCACCTGCCCTAGGCAGCCCTTCCACAGCCCCACAAGCACTGGCGCTCTGAGCTTCCTAGCCACAGCACAGTGGGGACGTTCCTTCTCGGCACAGCCAGAGCCCAGCTCTGAAATCGGAAACGTCCAGCCACTGCTCCCACACCAAAGGGGCTAGCACTGAAAGCTCTTGCTGGCCATCACCTTCCCTAGACAGCCCTTCCACAGCCCCACAAGCACTGGCGCTCTGAGCTTCCTAGCCACAGCACAGTGGGGACGTTCCTTCTCGGCACAGCCACAGCCCAGCTCCGAAATTCGAAACGTCCAGCCACTGCTCCCACACGAAAGGGGCTAGCACTGAAAGCTCTTGCTGGCCATCACCTGCCCTAGGCAGCCCTTCCACAGCCCCACAAGCACTGGCGCTCTGAGCTTCCTAGCCACAGCACAGTGGGGACGTTCCTTCTCAGCACAGCCACAGCCCAGCTCCGAAATTCAAAACCTCCAGCCACTGCTCCCACACCAAAGGGGCTAGCACTGAAAGCTCTTGCTGGCCATCACCTTCCCTAGGCAGCCCTTCCACAGCCCCACAAGCACTGGCGCTCTGAGCTTCCTAGCCACAGCACAGTGGGGACGTTCCTTCTCGGCACAGCCAGAGCCCAGCTCCCAAAGCGGAAACGTCCAGCCACTGCTCCCACACGAAAGGGGCTAGCACTGAAAGCTCTTGCTGGCCATCACCTGTCCTAGGCACCCCTTCCACAGCCCCACAAGCACTGGCGCTCTGAGCTTCCTAGCCACAGCACAGTGGGGACGTTCCTTCTCAGCACAGCCACAGCCCAGCTCCCAAGTCGGAAACGTCCAGCCACTGCTCCCACACCAAAGGGGCTAGCACTGAAAGCTCTTGCTGGCCATCACCTTCCCTAGGCAGCCCTTCCACAGCCCCACAAGCACTGGCGCTCTGAGCTTCCTAGCCACAGCACAGTGGGGACGTTCCTTCTCAGCACAGCCACAGCCCAGCTCCGAAATTCAAAACCTCCAGCCACTGCTCCCACACCAAAGGGGCTAGCACTGAAAGCTCTTGCTGGCCATCACCTTCCCTAGGCAGCCCTTCCACAGCCCCACAAGCACTGGCGCTCTGAGCTTCCTAGCCACAGCACAGTGGGGACGTTCCTTCTCGGCACAGCCAGAGCCCAGCTCCCAAAGCGGAAACGTCCAGCCACTGCTCCCACACGAAAGGGGCTAGCACTGAAAGCTCTTGCTGGCCATCACCTGTCCTAGGCACCCCTTCCACAGCCCCACAAGCACTGGCGCTCTGAGCTTCCTAGCCACAGCACAGTGGGGACGTTCCTTCTCAGCACAGCCACAGCCCAGCTCCCAAGTCGGAAACGTCCAGCCACTGCTCCCACACCAAAGGGGCTAGCACTGAAAGCTCTTGCTGGCCATCACCTTCCCTAGGCAGCCCTTCCACAGCCCCACAAGCACAGGCGCTCTGAGCTTCCTAGCCACAGCACACTGGGGACGTTCCTTCTCGGCACAGCCACAGCCCAGCTCCGAAATTCAAAACGTCCAGCCACTGCTCCCACACCAAAGGGGCTAGCACTGAAAGCTCTTGCTGGCCATCACCTGCCCTAGGCAGCCCTTCCACAGCCCCACAAGCACTGGCGCTCTCAGCTTCCTAGCCACAGCACAGTGGGGACGTACCTTCTCGGCACAGCCACAGCCCAGCTCCGAAATTCAAAACGTCCAGCCACTGCTCCCACACCAAAGGGGCTAGCACTGAAAGCTCTTGCTGGCCATCACCTGCCCTAGGCAGCCCTTCCACAGCCCCACAAGCACTGGCGCTCTGAGCTTCCTAGCCACAGCACAGTGGGGACGTTCCTTCTCAGCACAGCCAGAGCCCAGCTCCGAAATTCGAAACGTCCAGCCACTGCTCTCACACCAAAGGGGCTAGCACTGAAAGCTCTTGCTGGCCATCACCTGCCCTAGGCAGCCCTTCCACAGCCCCACAAGCACTGGCGCTCTGAGCTTCCTAGCCACAGCACAGTGGGGACGTTCCTTCTCGGCACAGCCACAGCCCAGCTCCGAAATTCAAAATGTCCAGCCACTGCTCCCACACCAAAGGGGCTAGCACTGAAAGCTCTTGCTGGCCATTCCCTTCCCGAGGCAGCCCTTCCACAGCCCCACAAGCACTGGCGCTCTGAGCTTCCTAGCCACAGCACAGTGGGGACGTTCCTTCTCAGCCCAGCCAGAGCCCAGCTCCGAAATTCAAAACGTCCAGCTACTGCTCCCACACCAAAGGGGCTAGCACTGAAAGCTCTTGCTGGCCATCACCTGCCCTAGGCAGCCCTTCTACAGCCCCACAAGCACTGGCGCTCTGAGCTTCCTAGCCACAGCACAGTGGGGACGTTCCTTCTCGGCACAGCCAGAGCCCAGCTCCCAAATTCGAAACGTCCAGCCACTGCTCCCACACCAAAGGGGCTAGCACTGAAAGCTCTTGCTAGCCATCACCTGCCCTAGGCAGCCCTTCCACAGCCCCACAAGCACTGGCGCTCTGAGCTTCCTAGCCACAGCACAGTGGGGACGTTCCTTCTCGGCACAGCCACAGCCCAGCTCCAAAATTCAAAACGTCCAGCCACTGCTCCCACACCAAAGGGGCTAGCACTGAAAGCTCTTGCTGGCCATCACCTGCCCTAGGCAGCCCTTCCACAGCCCCACAAGCACTGGCGCTCTGAGCTTCCTAGCCACAGCACAGTGGGGACGTTCCTTCTCGGCACAGCCACAGCCCAGCTCCGAAATTCGAAACGTCCAGCCACTGCTCCCACACCAAAGGGGCTAGCACTGAAAGCTCTTGCTGGCCATCACCTTCCCTAGGCAGCTCTTCCACAGCCCCACAAGCACTGGCGCTCTGAGCTTCCTAGCCACAGCACAGTGGGGACGTTCCTTCTCAGCACAGCCAGAGCCCAGCTCCGAAATTCAAAACGTACAGCCACTGCTCCCACACCAAAGGGGCTAGCACTGAAAGCTCTTGCTGGCCTTCACCTTCCCTAGGCAGCCCTTCCACAGCCCCACAAGCACTGGCGCTCTCAGCTTCCTAGCCACAGCACAGTGGGGACGTTCCTTCTCGGCACAGCCACAGCCCAGCTCCGAAATTCAAAACGTCCAGCCACTGCTCCCACACCAAAGGGGCTAGCACTGAAAGCTCTTGCTGGCCATCACCTGCCCTAGGCAGCCCTTCCACAGCCCCACAAGCACTGGCGCTCTGAGCTTCCTAGCCACAGCACAGTGGGGACGTTCCTTCTCGGCACAGCCACAGCCCAGCTCTGAAATTCGAAACGTCCAGCCACTGCTCCCACACCAAAGGGGCTAGCACTGAAAGCTCTTGCTGGCCATCACCTGCCCTAGGCAGCCCTTCCACAGCCCCACAAGCACTGGCGCTCTGAGCTTCCTAGCCACAGCACAGTGGGGACGTTCCTTCTCGGCACAGCCACAGCCCAGCTCCGAAATTCAAAACGTACAGCCACTGCTCCCACACCAAAGGGGCTAGCACTGAAAGCTCTTGCTGGCCAGCACCTGCCCTAGGCAGCCCTTCCACAGCCCCACAAGCACTGGCGCTCTGAGCTTCCTAGCCACAGCACAGTGGGGACGTTCCTTCTCGGCACAGCCACAGCCCAGCTCCGAAATTCGAAACGTCCAGCCACTGCTCCCACACCAAAGGGGCTAGCACTGAAAGCTCTTGCTGGCCATCACCTGCCCTAGGCAGCCCTTCCACAGCCCCACAAGCACTGGCGCTCTGAGCTTCCTAGCCACAGCACAGTGGGGACGTTCCTTCTCGGCACAGCCACAGCCCAGCTCCGAAATTCAAAACGTCCAGCCACTGCTCCCACACCAAAAGGGCTAGCACTGAAAGCTCTTGCTGGCCATCACCTGCCCTAGGCAGCCCTTCCACAGCCCCACAAGCACTGGCGCTCTGAGCTTCCTAGCCACAGCACAGTGGGGACGTTCCTTCTCGGCACAGCCAGAGCCCAGCTCCCAAATCGGAAACGTCCAGCCACTGCTCCCACACCAAAGGGGCTAGCACTGAAAGCTCTTGCTGGCCATCACCTTCCCTAGACAGCCCTTCCACAGCCCCACAAGCACTGGCGCTCTGAGCTTCCTAGCCACAGCACAGTGGGGACGTTCCTTCTCGGCACAGCCAGAGCCCAGCTCCCAAACTCGAAACGTCCAGCCACTGCTCCCACACGAAAGGGGCTAGCACTGAAAGCTCTTGCTGGCCATCACCTGCCCTAGGCAGCCCTTCCACAGCCCCACAAGCACTGGCGCTCTGAGCTTCCTAGCCACAGCACAGTGGGGACGTTCCTTCTCAGCACAGCCACAGCCCAGCTCCGAAATTCAAAACCTCCAGCCACTGCTCCCACACCAAAGGGGCTAGCACTGAAAGCTCTTGCTGGCCATCACCTGCCCTAGGCAGCCCTTCCACAGCCCCACAAGCACTGGCGCTCTGAGCTTCCTAGCCACAGCACAGTGGGGACGTTCCTTCTCGGCACAGCCAGAGCCCAGCTCCCAAATTCGAAACGTCCAGCCACTGCTCCCACACCAAAGGGGCTAGCACTGAAAGCTCTTGCTGGCCATCACCTGTCCTAGGCACCCCTTCCACAGCCCCACAAGCACTGGCGCTCTGAGCTTCCTAGCCACAGCACAGTGGGGACGTTCCTTCTCAGCACAGCCACAGCCCAGCTCCCAAGTCGGAAACGTCCAGCCACTGCTCCCACACCAAAGGGGCTAGCACTGAAAGCTCTTGCTGGCCAGCACCTGCCCTAGGCAGCCCTTCCACAGCCCCACAAGCACTGGCGCTCTGAGCTTCCTAGCCACAGCACAGTGGGGACGTTCCTTCTCGGCACAGCCACAGCCCAGCTCCGAAATTCGAAACGTCCAGCCACTGCTCCCACACCAAAGGGGCTAGCACTGAAAGCTCTTGCTGGCCCTCACCTGCCCTAGGCAGCCCTTCCACAGCCCCACAAGCACTGGCGCTCTGAGCTTCCTAGCCACAGCACTGTGGGGACGTTCCTTCTCAGCACAGCCAGAGCCCAGCTCCCAAATCGGAAACCTCCACCCACCGCTCCCACACCAAAAGGGGTAGCACTGAAAGCTCTTGCTGGCCATCACCTTCCCTAGGCAGCCCTTCCACAGCCCCACAAGCACTGGCGCTCTGATCGTTCTAGCCACATCACTGTGGGGACGTTCCTTCTCAGCACAGCCAGAGCCCAGCTCCCAAATTGGAAACGTCCAGCCACTGCTCCCACATGAAAGGGGCTAGCACTGAAAGCTGTTGCTGGCCATCACCTGCCCTAGGCAGCCCTTCCACAACCCCACAAGCACTGGCACTCTGAGCTTCCTAGCCACAGCACTCTGCGGACGTTCCTTCTCAGCACAGCCAGAGCCCAGCTCCCAAATCGCAAACGTCCAGCCACTGCTCCCACACGAAAGGGGCTAGCACTGAAAGCTCTTGCTGGCCCTCACCTTTCCTAGGCAGCCCTTCCACAGCCCCACAAGCACTGGCGCTCTGATCGTCCTAGCCACATCACTGTGGGGACGTTCCTTCTCAGCACAGCCAGAGCCCAGCTCCCAAATTCGAAACGTCCAGCCACTGCTCCCACACCAAAGGGGCTAGCACTGAAAGCTCTTGCTGTCCCTCACCTTCCCTGGGCAGCCCTTCAACAGCCCCACAAGCACTGGCGCTCTGAGCTTCCTAGCCACAGCACAGTGGGGACGTTCCTTCTCAGCACAGCCACAGCCCAGCTCCCAAATCCAAAACGTCCAGCCACTGCTCCCACATCAAAGGGGCTAGCACTGAAAGCTCTTGCTGGCCATCACCTGCCCTAGGCAGCCCTTCCACAGCCCCACAAGCACTGGCGCTCTGAGCTTCCTAGCCACAGCACAGTGGGGACGTTCCTTCTCGGCACAGCCAGAGCCCAGCTCCGAAATTCAAAACGTCCAGCCACTGCTCCCACACCAAAGGGGCTAGCACTGAAAGCTCTTGCTGGCCATCACCTGCCCTAGGCAGCCCTTCCACAGCCCCACAAGCACTGGCGCTCTGAGCTTCCTAGCCACAGCACAGTGGGGACGTTCCTTCTCGGCACAGCCAGAGCCCAGCTCTGAAATCGGAAACGTCCAGCCACTGCTCCCACACCAAAGGGGCTAGCACTGAAAGCTCTTGCTGGCCATCACCTTCCCTAGACAGCCCTTCCACAGCCCCACAAGCACTGGCGCTCTGAGCTTCCTAGCCACAGCACAGTGGGGACGTTCCTTCTCGGCACAGCCACAGCCCAGCTCCGAAATTCGAAACGTCCAGCCACTGCTCCCACACGAAAGGGGCTAGCACTGAAAGCTCTTGCTGGCCATCACCTGCCCTAGGCAGCCCTTCCACAGCCCCACAAGCACTGGCGCTCTGAGCTTCCTAGCCACAGCACAGTGGGGACGTTCCTTCTCAGCACAGCCACAGCCCAGCTCCGAAATTCAAAACCTCCAGCCACTGCTCCCACACCAAAGGGGCTAGCACTGAAAGCTCTTGCTGGCCATCACCTGCCCTAGGCAGCCCTTCCACAGCCCCACAAGCACTGGCGCTCTGAGCTTCCTAGCCACAGCACAGTGGGGACGTTCCTTCTCGGCACAGCCACAGCCCAGCTCCGAAATTCAAAACGTCCAGCCACTGCTCCCACACCAAAGGGGCTAGCACTGAAAGCTCTTGCTGGCCATCACCTGTCCTAGGCACCCCTTCCACAGCCCCACAAGCACTGGCGCTCTGAGCTTCCTAGCCACAGCACAGTGGGGACGTTCCTTCTCAGCACAGCCACAGCCCAGCTCCCAAGTCGGAAACGTCCAGCCACTGCTCCCACACCAAAGGGGCTAGCACTGAAAGCTCTTGCTGGCCATCACCTTCCCTAGGCAGCCCTTCCACAGCCCCACAAGCACTGGCGCTCTGAGCTTCCTAGCCACAGCACAGTGGGGACGTTACTTCTCAGCACAGCCAGAGCCCAGCTCCCAAATCGGAAACATCCTGCCACTGCTCCCACACCAAAGGGGCTAGCACTGAAAGCTCTTGCTGGCCATCACCTGCCCTAGGCAGCCCTTCCACAGCCCCACAAGCACAGGCGCTCTGAGCTTCCTAGCCACAGCACACTGGGGACGTTCCTTCTCGGCACAGCCACAGCCCAGCTCCGAAATTCAAAACGTCCAGCCACTGCTCCCACACCAAAGGGGCTAGCACTGAAAGCTCTTGCTGGCCATCACCTGCCCTAGGCAGCCCTTCCACAGCCCCACAAGCACTGGCGCTCTCAGCTTCCTAGCCACAGCACAGTGGGGACGTACCTTCTCGGCACAGCCACAGCCCAGCTCCGAAATTCAAAACGTCCAGCCACTGCTCCCACACCAAAGGGGCTAGCACTGAAAGCTCTTGCTGGCCATCACCTGCCCTAGGCAGCCCTTCCACAGCCCCACAAGCACTGGCGCTCTGAGCTTCCTAGCCACAGCACAGTGGGGACGTTCCTTCTCAGCACAGCCAGAGCCCAGCTCCGAAATTCGAAACGTCCAGCCACTGCTCTCACACCAAAGGGGCTAGCACTGAAAGCTCTTGCTGGCCATCACCTGCCCTAGGCAGCCCTTCCACAGCCCCACAAGCACTGGCGCTCTGAGCTTCCTAGCCACAGCACAGTGGGGACGTTCCTTCTCGGCACAGCCACAGCCCAGCTCCGAAATTCAAAATGTCCAGCCACTGCTCCCACACCAAAGGGGCTAGCACTGAAAGCTCTTGCTGGCCATTCCCTTCCCGAGGCAGCCCTTCCACAGCCCCACAAGCACTGGCGCTCTGAGCTTCCTAGCCACAGCACAGTGGGGACGTTCCTTCTCAGCCCAGCCAGAGCCCAGCTCCGAAATTCAAAACGTCCAGCTACTGCTCCCACACCAAAGGGGCTAGCACTGAAAGCTCTTGCTGGCCATCACCTGGCCTAGGCAGCCCTTCTACAGCCCCACAAGCACTGGCGCTCTGAGCTTCCTAGCCACAGCACAGTGGGGACGTTCCTTCTCGGCACAGCCAGAGCCCAGCTCCCAAATTCGAAACGTCCAGCCACTGCTCCCACACCAAAGGGGCTAGCACTGAAAGCTCTTGCTAGCCATCACCTGCCCTAGGCAGCCCTTCCACAGCCCCACAAGCACTGGCGCTCTGAGCTTCCTAGCCACAGCACAGTGGGGACGTTCCTTCTCGGCACAGCCACAGCCCAGCTCCAAAATTCAAAACGTCCAGCCACTGCTCCCACACCAAAGGGGCTAGCACTGAAAGCTCTTGCTGGCCATCACCTGCCCTAGGCAGCCCTTCCACAGCCCCACAAGCACTGGCGCTCTGAGCTTCCTAGCCACAGCACAGTGGGGACGTTCCTTCTCGGCACAGCCACAGCCCAGCTCCGAAATTCGAAACGTCCAGCCACTGCTCCCACACCAAAGGGGCTAGCACTGAAAGCTCTTGCTGGCCATCACCTTCCCTAGGCAGCTCTTCCACAGCCCCACAAGCACTGGCGCTCTGAGCTTCCTAGCCACAGCACAGTGGGGACGTTCCTTCTCAGCACAGCCAGAGCCCAGCTCCGAAATTCAAAACGTACAGCCACTGCTCCCACACCAAAGGGGCTAGCACTGAAAGCTCTTGCTGGCCTTCACCTTCCCTAGGCAGCCCTTCCACAGCCCCACAAGCACTGGCGCTCTCAGCTTCCTAGCCACAGCACAGTGGGGACGTTCCTTCTCGGCACAGCCACAGCCCAGCTCCGAAATTCAAAACGTCCAGCCACTGCTCCCACACCAAAGGGGCTAGCACTGAAAGCTCTTGCTGGCCATCACCTGCCCTAGGCAGCCCTTCCACAGCCCCACAAGCACTGGCGCTCTGAGCTTCCTAGCCACAGCACAGTGGGGACGTTCCTTCTCGGCACAGCCACAGCCCAGCTCTGAAATTCGAAACGTCCAGCCACTGCTCCCACACCAAAGGGGCTAGCACTGAAAGCTCTTGCTGGCCATCACCTGCCCTAGGCAGCCCTTCCACAGCCCCACAAGCACTGGCGCTCTGAGCTTCCTAGCCACAGCACAGTGGGGACGTTCCTTCTCGGCACAGCCACAGCCCAGCTCCGAAATTCAAAACGTACAGCCACTGCTCCCACACCAAAGGGGCTAGCACTGAAAGCTCTTGCTGGCCAGCACCTGCCCTAGGCAGCCCTTCCACAGCCCCACAAGCACTGGCGCTCTGAGCTTCCTAGCCACAGCACAGTGGGGACGTTCCTTCTCGGCACAGCCACAGCCCAGCTCCGAAATTCGAAACGTCCAGCCACTGCTCCCACACCAAAGGGGCTAGCACTGAAAGCTCTTGCTGGCCATCACCTGCCCTAGGCAGCCCTTCCACAGCCCCACAAGCACTGGCGCTCTGAGCTTCCTAGCCACAGCACAGTGGGGACGTTCCTTCTCGGCACAGCCACAGCCCAGCTCCGAAATTCGAAACGTCCAGCCACTGCTCCCACACCAAAGGGGCTAGCACTGAAAGCTCTTGCTGGCCATCACCTTCCCTAGGCAGCTCTTCCACAGCCCCACAAGCACTGGCGCTCTGAGCTTCCTAGCCACAGCACAGTGGGGACGTTCCTTCTCAGCACAGCCAGAGCCCAGCTCCGAAATTCAAAACGTACAGCCACTGCTCCCACACCAAAGGGGCTAGCACTGAAAGCTCTTGCTGGCCTTCACCTTCCCTAGGCAGCCCTTCCACAGCCCCACAAGCACTGGCGCTCTGAGCTTCCTAGCCACAGCACAGTGGGGACGTTCCTTCTCGGCACAGCCACAGCCCAGCTCTGAAATTCGAAACGTCCAGCCACTGCTCCCACACCAAAGGGGCTAGCACTGAAAGCTCTTGCTGGCCATCACCTGCCCTAGGCAGCCCTTCCACAGCCCCACAAGCACTGGCGCTCTGAGCTTCCTAGCCACAGCACAGTGGGGACGTTCCTTCTCGGCACAGCCACAGCCCAGCTCCGAAGTTCGAAACGTCCAGCCACTGCTCCCACACCAAAGGGGCTAGCACTGAAAGCTCTTGCTGGCCATCACCTTCCCTAGGCAGCCCTTCCACAGCCCCACAAGCACGGGCGCTCTGAGCTTCCTAGCCACAGCACAGTGGGGACGTTCCTTCTCAGCACAGCCACAGCCCAGCTCCGAAATTCAAAACGTCCAGCCACTGCTCCCACACCAAAGGGGCTAGCACTGAAAGCTCTTGCTGGCCATCACCTGCCCTAGGCAGCCCTTCCACAGCCCCACAAGCACTGGCGCTCTGAGCTTCCTAGCCACAGCACAGTGGGGACGTTCCTTCTCGGCACAGCCACAGCCCAGCTCCAAAATTGAAACGTCCAGCCACTGCTCCCACACCAAAGGGGCTAGCACTGAAAGCTCTTGCTGGCCATCACCTGCCCTAGGCAGCCCTTCCACAGCCCCACAAGCACTGGCGCTCTGAGCTTCCTAGCCACAGCACAGTGGGGACGTTCCTTCTCGGCACAGCCACAGCCCAGCTCCGAAATTCAAAACGTCCAGCCACTGCTCCCACACCAAAGGGGCTAGCACTGAAAGCTCTTGCTAGCCATCACCTTCCCTAGGCAGCCCTTCCACAGCCCCACAAGCACTGGCGCTCTGAGCTTCCTAGCCACAGCACAGTGGGGACGTTCCTTCTCGGCACAGCCACAGCCCAGCTCCGAAATTCAAAACGTCCAGCCACTGCTCCCACACCAAAGGGGCTAGCACTGAAAGCTCTTGCTGGCCATCACCTTCCCTAGGCAGCCCTTCCACAGCCCCACAAGCACTGGCGCTCTGAGCTTCCTAGCCACAGCACAGTGGGGACGTTCCTTCTCAGCACAGCCAGAGCCCAGCTCCGAAATTCAAAATGTCCAGCCACTGCTCCCACACCAAAGGGGCTAGCACTGAAAGCTCTTGCTGGCCATCACCTGCCCTAGGCAGCCCTTCCACAGCCCCACAAGCACTGGCGCTCTGAGCTTCCTAGCCACAGCACAGTGGGGACGTTCCTTCTCGGCACAGCCACAGCCCAGCTCCCAAATTCGAAACGTCCAGCCACTGCTCCCACACCAAAGGGGCTAGCACTGAAAGCTCTTGCTAGCCATCACCTGCCCTAGGCAGCCCTTCCACAGCCCCACAAGCACTGGCGCTCTGAGCTTCCTAGCCACAGCACAGTGGGGACGTTCCTTCTCGGCACAGCCACAGCCCAGCTCCGAAATTCAAAACGTCCAGCCACTGCTCCCACACCAAAGGGGCTAGCACTGAAAGCTCTTGCTGGCCATCACCTGCCCTAGGCAGCCCTTCCACAGCCCCACAAGCACTGGCGCTCTGAGCTTCCTAGCCACAGCACAGTGGGGACGTTCCTTCTCGGCACAGCCACAGCCCAGCTCCGAAATTCGAAACGTCCAGCCACTGCTCCCACACCAAAGGGGCTAGCACTGAAAGCTCTTGCTGGCCATCACCTTCCCTAGGCAGCTCTTCCACAGCCCCACAAGCACTGGCGCTCTGAGCTTCCTAGCCACAGCACAGTGGGGACGTTCCTTCTCAGCACAGCCAGAGCCCAGCTCCGAAATTCAAAACGTACAGCCACTGCTCCCACACCAAAGGGGCTAGCACTGAAAGCTCTTGCTGGCCTTCACCTTCCCTAGGCAGCCCTTCCACAGCCCCACAAGCACTGGCGCTCTCAGCTTCCTAGCCACAGCACAGTGGGGACGTTCCTTCTCGGCACAGCGACAGCCCAGCTCCGAAATTCAAAACGTCCAGCCACTGCTCCCACACCAAAGGGGCTAGCACTGAAAGCTCTTGCTGGCCATCACCTGCCCTAGGCAGCCCTTCCACAGCCCCACAAGCACTGGCGCTCTGAGCTTCCTAGCCACAGCACAGTGGGGACGTTCCTTCTCGGCACAGCCACAGCCCAGCTCTGAAATTCGAAACGTCCAGCCACTGCTCCCACACCAAAGGGGCTAGCACTGAAAGCTCTTGCTGGCCATCACCTGCCCTAGGCAGCCCTTCCACAGCCCCACAAGCACTGGCGCTCTGAGCTTCCTAGCCACAGCACAGTGGGGACGTTCCTTCTCGGCACAGCCACAGCCCAGCTCCGAAATTCAAAACGTACAGCCACTGCTCCCACACCAAAGGGGCTAGCACTGAAAGCTCTTGCTGGCCAGCACCTGCCCTAGGCAGCCCTTCCACAGCCCCACAAGCACTGGCGCTCTGAGCTTCCTAGCCACAGCACAGTGGGGACGTTCCTTCTCGGCACAGCCACAGCCCAGCTCCGAAATTCGAAACGTCCAGCCACTGCTCCCACACCAAAGGGGCTAGCACTGAAAGCTCTTGCTGGCCATCACCTTCCCTAGGCAGCTCTTCCACAGCCCCACAAGCACTGGCGCTCTGAGCTTCCTAGCCACAGCACAGTGGGGACGTTCCTTCTCAGCACAGCCAGAGCCCAGCTCCGAAATTCAAAACGTACAGCCACTGCTCCCACACCAAAGGGGCTAGCACTGAAAGCTCTTGCTGGCCTTCACCTTCCCTAGGCAGCCCTTCCACAGCCCCACAAGCACTGGCGCTCTCAGCTTCCTAGCCACAGCACAGTGGGGACGTTCCTTCTCGGCACAGCGACAGCCCAGCTCCGAAATTCAAAACGTCCAGCCACTGCTCCCACACCAAAGGGGCTAGCACTGAAAGCTCTTGCTGGCCATCACCTGCCCTAGGCAGCCCTTCCACAGCCCCACAAGCACTGGCGCTCTGAGCTTCCTAGCCACAGCACAGTGGGGACGTTCCTTCTCGGCACAGCCACAGCCCAGCTCTGAAATTCGAAACGTCCAGCCACTGCTCCCACACCAAAGGGGCTAGCACTGAAAGCTCTTGCTGGCCATCACCTGCCCTAGGCAGCCCTTCCACAGCCCCACAAGCACTGGCGCTCTGAGCTTCCTAGCCACAGCACAGTGGGGACGTTCCTTCTCGGCACAGCCACAGCCCAGCTCCGAAATTCAAAACGTACAGCCACTGCTCCCACACCAAAGGGGCTAGCACTGAAAGCTCTTGCTGGCCATCACCTGCCCTAGGCAGCCCTTCCACAGCCCCACAAGCACTGGCGCTCTGAGCTTCCTAGCCACAGCACAGTGGGGACGTTCCTTCTCGGCACAGCCACAGCCCAGCTCCGAAATTCAAAACGTCCAGCCACTGCTCCCACACCAAAGGGGCTAGCACTGAAAGCTCTTGCTGGCCATCACCTGCCCTAGGCAGCCCTTCCACAGCCCCACAAGCACTGGCGCTCTGAGCTTCCTAGCCACAGCACAGTGGGGACGTTCCTTCTCGGCACAGCCACAGCCCAGCTCCGAAATTCGAAACGTCCAGCCACTGCTCCCACACCAAAGGGGCTAGCACTGAAAGCTCTTGCTGGCCATCACCTGCCCTAGGCAGCCCTTCCACAGCCCCACAAGCACTGGCGCTCTGAGCTTCCTAGCCACAGCACAGTGGGGACGTTCCTTCTCGGCACAGCCACAGCCCAGCTCCGAAATTCAAAACGTCCAGCCACTGCTCCCACACCAAAGGGGCTAGCACTGAAAGCTCTTGCTGGCCATCACCTGCCCTAGGCAGCCCTTCCACAGCCCCACAAGCACTGGCGCTCTGAGCTTCCTAGCCACAGGACAGTGGGGACGTTCCTTCTCGGCACAGCCACAGCCCAGCTCCGAAATTCGAAACGTCCAGCCACTGCTCCCACACCAAAGGGGCTAGCACTGAAAGCTCTTGCTGGCCATCACCTTCCCTAGGCAGCTCTTCCACAGCCCCACAAGCACTGGCGCTCTGAGCTTCCTAGCCACAGCACAGTGGGGACGTTCCTTCTCAGCACAGCCAGAGCCCAGCTCCGAAATTCAAAACGTACAGCCACTGCTCCCACACCAAAGGGGCTAGCACTGAAAGCTCTTGCTGGCCTTCACCTTCCCTAGGCAGCCCTTCCACAGCCCCACAAGCACTGGCGCTCTCAGCTTCCTAGCCACAGCACAGTGGGGACGTTCCTTCTCGGCACAGCGACAGCCCAGCTCCGAAATTCAAAACGTCCAGCCACTGCTCCCACACCAAAGGGGCTAGCACTGAAAGCTCTTGCTGGCCATCACCTGCCCTAGGCAGCCCTTCCACAGCCCCACAAGCACTGGCGCTCTGAGCTTCCTAGCCACAGCACAGTGGGGACGTTCCTTCTCGGCACAGCCACAGCCCAGCTCTGAAATTCGAAACGTCCAGCCACTGCTCCCACACCAAAGGGGCTAGCACTGAAAGCTCTTGCTGGCCATCACCTGCCCTAGGCAGCCCTTCCACAGCCCCACAAGCACTGGCGCTCTGAGCTTCCTAGCCACAGCACAGTGGGGACGTTCCTTCTCGGCACAGCCACAGCCCAGCTCCGAAATTCAAAACGTACAGCCACTGCTCCCACACCAAAGGGGCTAGCACTGAAAGCTCTTGCTGGCCAGCACCTGCCCTAGGCAGCCCTTCCACAGCCCCACAAGCACTGGCGCTCTGAGCTTCCTAGCCACAGCACAGTGGGGACGTTCCTTCTCGGCACAGCCACAGCCCAGCTCCGAAATTCGAAACGTCCAGCCACTGCTCCCACACCAAAGGGGCTAGCACTGAAAGCTCTTGCTGGCCATCACCTGCCCTAGGCAGCCCTTCCACAGCCCCACAAGCACTGGCGCTCTGAGCTTCCTAGCCACAGCACAGTGGGGACGTTCCTTCTCGGCACAGCCACAGCCCAGCTCCGAAATTCGAAACGTCCAGCCACTGCTCCCACACCAAAGGGGCTAGCACTGAAAGCTCTTGCTGGCCATCACCTTCCCTAGGCAGCTCTTCCACAGCCCCACAAGCACTGGCGCTCTGAGCTTCCTAGCCACAGCACAGTGGGGACGTTCCTTCTCAGCACAGCCAGAGCCCAGCTCCGAAATTCAAAACGTACAGCCACTGCTCCCACACCAAAGGGGCTAGCACTGAAAGCTCTTGCTGGCCTTCACCTTCCCTAGGCAGCCCTTCCACAGCCCCACAAGCACTGGCGCTCTCAGCTTCCTAGCCACAGCACAGTGGGGACGTTCCTTCTCGGCACAGCGACAGCCCAGCTCCGAAATTCAAAACGTCCAGCCACTGCTCCCACACCAAAGGGGCTAGCACTGAAAGCTCTTGCTGGCCATCACCTGCCCTAGGCAGCCCTTCCACAGCCCCACAAGCACTGGCGCTCTGAGCTTCCTAGCCACAGCACAGTGGGGACGTTCCTTCTCGGCACAGCCACAGCCCAGCTCTGAAATTCGAAACGTCCAGCCACTGCTCCCACACCAAAGGGGCTAGCACTGAAAGCTCTTGCTGGCCATCACCTGCCCTAGGCAGCCCTTCCACAGCCCCACAAGCACTGGCGCTCTGAGCTTCCTAGCCACAGCACAGTGGGGACGTTCCTTCTCGGCACAGCCACAGCCCAGCTCCGAAATTCAAAACGTACAGCCACTGCTCCCACACCAAAGGGGCTAGCACTGAAAGCTCTTGCTGGCCATCACCTGCCCTAGGCAGCCCTTCCACAGCCCCACAAGCACTGGCGCTCTGAGCTTCCTAGCCACAGCACAGTGGGGACGTTCCTTCTCGGCACAGCCACAGCCCAGCTCCGAAATTCAAAACGTCCAGCCACTGCTCCCACACCAAAGGGGCTAGCACTGAAAGCTCTTGCTGGCCATCACCTGCCCTAGGCAGCCCTTCCACAGCCCCACAAGCACTGGCGCTCTGAGCTTCCTAGCCACAGCACAGTGGGGACGTTCCTTCTCGGCACAGCCACAGCCCAGCTCCGAAATTCGAAACGTCCAGCCACTGCTCCCACACCAAAGGGGCTAGCACTGAAAGCTCTTGCTGGCCATCACCTGCCCTAGGCAGCCCTTCCACAGCCCCACAAGCACTGGCGCTCTGAGCTTCCTAGCCACAGCACAGTGGGGACGTTCCTTCTCGGCACAGCCACAGCCCAGCTCCGAAATTCAAAACGTCCAGCCACTGCTCCCACACCAAAGGGGCTAGCACTGAAAGCTCTTGCTGGCCATCACCTGCCCTAGGCAGCCCTTCCACAGCCCCACAAGCACTGGCGCTCTGAGCTTCCTAGCCACAGCACAGTGGGGACGTTCCTTCTCAGCACAGCCACAGCCCAGCTGCGAAATTCGAAACGTCCAGCCACTGCTCCCACACCAAAGGGGCTAGCACTGAAAGCTCTTGCTGGCCATCACCTTCCCTAGGCAGCCCTTCCACAGCCCCACAAGCACTGGCGCTCTGAGCTTCCTAGCCACAGCACAGTGGGGACGTTCCTTCTCGGCACAGCCACAGCCCAGCTCCCAAATTCAAAATGTCCAGCCACTGCTCCCACACCAAAGGGGCTAGCACTGAAAGCTCTTGCTGGCCATCACCTTCCCTAGGCAGCCCTTCCACAGCCCCACAAGCACTGGCGCTCTGAGCTTCCTAGCCACAGCACAGTGGGGACGTTCCTTCTCAGCACAGCCACAGCCCAGCTCCGAAATTCAAAACGTCCAGCCACTGCTCCCACACCAAAGGGGCTAGCACTGAAAGCTCTTGCTGGCCATCACCTGCCCTAGGCAGCCCTTCCACAGCCCCACAAGCACTGGCGCTCTGAGCTTCCTAGCCACAGCACAGTGGGGACGTTCCTTCTCGGCACAGCCACAGCCCAGCTCCGAAATTCAAAACGTCCAGCCACTGCTCCCACACCAAAGGGGCTAGCACTGAAAGCTCTTGCTGGCCATCACCTGCCCTAGGCAGCCCTTCCACAGCCCCACAAGCACTGGCGCTCTGAGATTCCTAGCCACAGCACAGTGGGGACGTTCCTTCTCATCACAGCCACAGCCCAGCTCCCAAATTCAAAATGTCCAGCCACTGCTCCCACACCAAAGGGGCTAGCACTGAAAGCTCTTGCTGGCCATCACCTGCCCTAGGCAGCCCTTCCACAGCCCCACAAGCACTGGCGCTCTGAGCTTCCTAGCCACAGCACAGTGGGGACGTTCCTTCTCGGCACAGCCACAGCCCAGCTCCGAAATTCGAAACGTCCAGCCACTGCTCCCACACCAAAGGGGCTAGCACTGAAAGCTCTTGCTGGCCATCACCTTCCCTAGGCAGCCCTTCCACAGCCCCACAAGCACTGGCGCTCTGAGCTTCCTAGCCACAGCACAGTGGGGACGTTCCTTCTCGGCACAGCCACAGCCCAGCTCCGAAATTCAAAACGTCCAGCCACTGCTCCCACACCAAAGGGGCTAGCACTGAAAGCTCTTGCTGGCCATCACCTGCCCTAGGCAGCCCTTCCACAGCCCCACAAGCACTGGCGCTCTGAGCTTCCTAGCCACAGCACAGTGGGGACGTTCCTTCTCGGCACAGCCACAGCCCAGCTCCGAAATTCAAAACGTCCAGCCACTGCTCCCACACCAAAGGGGCTAGCACTGAAAGCTCTTGCTGGCCATCACCTGCCCTAGGCAGCCCTTCCACAGCCCCACAAGCACTGGCGCTCTGAGCTTCCTAGCCACAGCACAGTGGGGACGTTCCTTCTCGGCACAGCCACAGCCCAGCTCCGAAATTCAAAACGTCCAGCCACTGCTCCCACACCAAAGGGGCTAGCACTGAAAGCTCTTGCTGGCCATCACCTTCCCTAGGCAGCCCTTCCACAGCCCCACAAGCACTGGCGCTCTGAGCTTCCTAGCCACAGCACAGTGGGGACGTTCCTTCTCGGCACAGCCACAGCCCAGCTCCGAAATTGAAAACGTCCAGCCACTGCTCCCACACCAAAGGGGCTAGCACTGAAAGCTCTTGCTGGCCATCACCTGCCCTAGGCAGCCCTTCCACAGCCCCACAAGCACTGGCGCTCTGAGCTTCCTAGCCACAGCACAGTGGGGACGTTCCTTCTCGGCACAGCCACAGCCCAGCTCCGAAATTCAAAACGTCCAGCCACTGCTCCCACACCAAAGGGGCTAGCACTGAAAGCTCTTGCTGGCCATCACCTGCCCTAGGCAGCCCTTCCACAGCCCCACAAGCACTGGCGCTCTGAGCTTCCTAGCCACAGCACAGTGGGGACGTTCCTTCTCAGCACAGCCACAGCCCAGCTGCGAAATGCGAAACGTCCAGCCACTGCTCCCACACCAAAGGGGCTAGCACTGAAAGCTCTTGCTGGCCATCACCTGCCCTAGGCAGCCCTTCCACAGCCCCACAAGCACTGGCGCTCTGAGCTTCCTAGCCACAGCACAGTGGGGACGTTCCTTCTCAGCACAGCCAGAGCCCAGCTCTGAAATTCGAAACGTCCAGCCACTGCTCCCACACCAAAGGGGCTAGCACTGAAAGCTCTTGCTGGCCATCACCTTCCCTAGGCAGCCCTTCCACAGCCCCACAAGCACTGGCGCTCTGAGCTTCCTAGCCACAGCACAGTGGGGACGTTCCTTCTCAGCACAGCCACAGCCCAGCTCCGAAATTCAAAACCTCCAGCCACTGCTCCCACACCAAAGGGGCTAGCACTGAAAGCTCTTGCTGGCCATCACCTTCCCTAGGCAGCCCTTCCACAGCCCCACAAGCACTGGCGCTCTGAGCTTCCTAGCCACAGCACAGTGGGGACGTTCCTTCTCGGCACAGCCACAGCCCAGCTCCGAAATTCAAAACGTCCAGCCACTGCTCCCACACCAAAGGGGCTAGCACTGAAAGCTCTTGCTGGCCATCACCTGCCCTAGGCAGCCCTTCCACAGCCCCACAAGCACTGGCGCTCTGAGCTTCCTAGCCACAGCACAGTGGGGACGTTCCTTCTCGGCACAGCCACAGCCCAGCTCCGAAATTCAAAACGTCCAGCCACTGCTCCCACACCAAAGGGGCTAGCACTGAAAGCTCTTGCTGGCCATCACCTGCCCTAGGCAGCCCTTCCACAGCCCCACAAGCACTGGCGCTCTGAGCTTCCTAGCCACAGCACAGTGGGGACGTTCCTTCTCGGCACAGCCACAGCCCAGCTCCGAAATTGAAAACGTCCAGCCACTGCTCCCACACCAAAGGGGCTAGCACTGAAAGCTCTTGCTGGCCATCACCTGCCCTAGGCAGCCCTTCCACAGCCCCACAAGCACTGGCGCTCTGAGCTTCCTAGCCACAGCACAGTGGGGACGTTCCTTCTCAGCACAGCCACAGCCCAGCTTCCAAGTTGGAAACCTCCAGCCACTGCTCCCACACCAAAAGGGCTAGCACTGAAAGCTCTTGCTGGCCATCACCTGCCCTAGGCAGCCCTTCCACAGCCCCACAAGCACTGGCGCTCTGAGCTTCCTAGCCACAGCACAGTGGGGACGTTCCTTCTCATCACAGCCACAGCCCAGCTCCCAAATTCAAAATGTCCAGCCACTGCTCCCACACCAAAGGGGCTAGCACTGAAAGCTCTTGCTGGCCATCACCTGCCCTAGGCAGCCCTTCCACAGCCCCACAAGCACTGGCGCTCTGAGCTTCCTAGCCACAGCACAGTGGGGACGTTCCTTCTCAGCACAGCCACAGCCCAGCTCCGAAATTCAAAACGTCCAGCCACTGCTCCCACACCAAAGGGGCTAGCACTGAAAGCTCTTGCTGGCCATCACCTTCCCTAGGCAGCCCTTCCACAGCCCCACAAGCACTGGCGCTCTGAGCTTCCTAGCCACAGCACAGTGGGGACGTTCCTTCTCGGCACAGCCACAGCCCAGCTCCGAAATTCAAAACGTCCAGCCACTGCTCCCACACCAAAGGGGCTAGCACTGAAAGCTCTTGCTGGCCATCACCTGCCCTAGGCAGCCCTTCCACAGCCCCACAAGCACTGGCGCTCTGAGCTTCCTAGCCACAGCACAGTGGGGACGTTCCTTCTCGGCACAGCCACAGCCCAGCTCCGAAATTCAAAACGTCCAGCCACTGCTCCCACACCAAAGGGGCTAGCACTGAAAGCTCTTGCTGGCCATCACCTGCCCTAGGCAGCCCTTCCACAGCCCCACAAGCACTGGCGCTCTGAGCTTCCTAGCCACAGCACAGTGGGGACGTTCCTTCTCGGCACAGCCACAGCCCAGCTCCGAAATTCAAAACGTCCAGCCACTGCTCCCACACCAAAGGGGCTAGCACTGAAAGCTCTTGCTGGCCATCACCTGCCCTAGGCAGCCCTTCCACAGCCCCACAAGCACTGGCGCTCTGAGCTTCCTAGCCACAGCACAGTGGGGACGTTCCTTCTCGGCACAGCCACAGCCCAGCTCCGAAATTGAAAACGTCCAGCCACTGCTCCCACACCAAAGGGGCTAGCACTGAAAGCTCTTGCTGGCCATCACCTGCCCTAGGCAGCCCTTCCACAGCCCCACAAGCACTGGCGCTCTGAGCTTCCTAGCCATAGCACAGTGGGGACGTTCCTTCTCGGCACAGCCACAGCCCAGCTCCGAAATTCAAAACGTCCAGCCACTGCTCCCACACCAAAGGGGCTAGCACTGAAAGCTCTTGCTGGCCATCACCTGCCCTAGGCAGCCCTTCCACAGCCCCACAAGCACTGGCGCTCTGAGCTTCCTAGCCACAGCACAGTGGGGACGTTCCTTCTCGGCACAGCCACAGCCCAGCTGCGAAATTCGAAACGTCCAGCCACTGCTCCCACACCAAAGGGGCTAGCACTGAAAGCTCTTGCTGGCCATCACCTGCCCTAGGCAGCCCTTCCACAGCCCCACAAGCACTGGCGCTCTGAGCTTCCTAGCCACAGCACAGTGGGGACGTTCCTTCTCATCACAGCCACAGCCCAGCTCCCAAATTCAAAATGTCCAGCCACTGCTCCCACACCAAAGGGGCTAGCACTGAAAGCTCTTGCTGGCCATCACCTGCCCTAGGCAGCCCTTCCACAGCCCCACAAGCACTGGCGCTCTGAGCTTCCTAGCCACAGCACAGTGGGGACGTTCCTTCTCAGCACAGCCACAGCCCAGCTCCGAAATTCGAAACGTCCAGCCACTGCTCCCACACCAAAGGGGCTAGCACTGAAAGCTCTTGCTGGCCATCACCTGCCCTAGGCAGCCCTTCCACAGCCCCACAAGCACTGGCGCTCTGAGCTTCCTAGCCACAGCACAGTGGGGACGTTCCTTCTCAGCACAGCCAGAGCCCAGCTCCGAAATTCAAAACGTCCAGCCACTGCTCCCACACCAAAGGGGCTAGCACTGAAAGCTCTTGCTAGCCATCACCTGCCCTAGGCAGCCCTTCCACAGCCCCACAAGCACTGGCGCTCTGAGCTTCCTAGCCACAGCACAGTGGGGACGTTCCTTCTCGGCACAGCCACAGCCCAGCTCCCAAATCGGAAACGTCCAGCCACTGCTCCCACACCAAAGGGGCTAGCACTGAAAGCTCTTGCTGGCCATCACCTTCCCTAGGCAGCCCTTCCACAGCCCCACAAGCACTGGCGCTCTGAGCTTCCTAGCCACAGCACAGTGGGGACGTTCCTTCTCGGCACAGCCACAGCCCAGCTGCGAAATTCGAAACGTCCAGCCACTGCTCCCACACCAAAGGGGCTAGCACTGAAAGCTCTTGCTGGCCATCACCTGCCCTAGGCAGCCCTTCCACAGCCCCACAAGCACTGGCGCTCTGAGCTTCCTAGCCACAGCACAGTGGGGACGTTCCTTCTCGGCACAGCCACAGCCCAGCTCCCAAATTCAAAATGTCCAGCCACTGCTCCCACACCAAAGGGGCTAGCACTGAAAGCTCTTGCTGGCCATCACCTGCCCTAGGCAGCCCTTCCACAGCCCCACAAGCACTGGCGCTCTGAGCTTCCTAGCCACAGCACAGTGGGGACGTTCCTTCTCAGCACAGCCACAGCCCAGCTCCGAAATTCGAAACGTCCAGCCACTGCTCCCACACCAAAGGGGCTAGCACTGAAAGCTCTTGCTGGCCAGCACCTGCCCTAGGCAGCCCTTCCACAGCCCCACAAGCACTGGCGCTCTGAGCTTCCTAGCCACAGCACAGTGGGGACGTTCCTTCTCGGCACAGCCAGAGCCCAGCTCCCAAATCGGAAACGTCCACCCACCGCTCCCACACGAAAAGGGGCTAGCACTGAAAGCTCTTGCTGGCCAACACCTTCCCTGGGCAGCCCTTCCACAGCCCCACAAGCACTGGCGCTCTGAGCTTCCTAGCCACATCACTGTGGGGACGTTCCTTCTCAGCACAGCCAGAGCCCAGCTCCCAAATCGGAAACGTCCAGCCACTGCTCCCACACCAAAGGGGCTAGCACTGAAAGCTCTTGCTGGCCATCACCTGCCCTAGGCAGCCCTTCCACAGCCCCACAAGCACTGGCGCTCTGAGCTTCCTAGCCACAGCACAGTGGGGACGTTCCTTCTCGGCACAGCCACAGCCCAGCTCCGAAATTGAAAACGTCCAGCCACTGCTCCCACACCAAAGGGGCTAGCACTGAAAGCTCTTGCTGGCCATCACCTGCCCTAGGCAGCCCTTCCACAGCCCCACAAGCACTGGCGCTCTGAGCTTCCTAGCCATAGCACAGTGGGGACGTTCCTTCTCGGCACAGCCACAGCCCAGCTCCGAAATTCAAAACGTCCAGCCACTGCTCCCACACCAAAGGGGCTAGCACTGAAAGCTCTTGCTGGCCATCACCTGCCCTAGGCAGCCCTTCCACAGCCCCACAAGCACTGGCGCTCTGAGCTTCCTAGCCACAGCACAGTGGGGACGTTCCTTCTCGGCACAGCCACAGCCCAGCTGCGAAATTCGAAACGTCCAGCCACTGCTCCCACACCAAAGGGGCTAGCACTGAAAGCTCTTGCTGGCCATCACCTGCCCTAGGCAGCCCTTCCACAGCCCCACAAGCACTGGCGCTCTGAGCTTCCTAGCCACAGCACAGTGGGGACGTTCCTTCTCAGCACAGCCAGAGCCCAGCTCCGAAATTCAAAACGTCCAGCCACTGCTCCCACACCAAAGGGGCTAGCACTGAAAGCTCTTGCTAGCCATCACCTGCCCTAGGCAGCCCTTCCACAGCCCCACAAGCACTGGCGCTCTGAGCTTCCTAGCCACAGCACAGTGGGGACGTTCCTTCTCGGCACAGCCACAGCCCAGCTCCGAAATTCAAAACGTCCAGCCACTGCTCCCACACCAAAGGGGCTAGCACTGAAAGCTCTTGCTGGCCATCACCTTCCCTAGGCAGCCCTTCCACAGCCCCACAAGCACTGGCGCTCTGAGCTTCCTAGCCACAGCACAGTGGGGACGTTCCTTCTCGGCACAGCCACAGCCCAGCTGCGAAATTCGAAACGTCCAGCCACTGCTCCCACACCAAAGGGGCTAGCACTGAAAGCTCTTGCTGGCCATCACCTGCCCTAGGCAGCCCTTCCACAGCCCCACAAGCACTGGCGCTCTGAGCTTCCTAGCCACAGCACAGTGGGGACGTTCCTTCTCGGCACAGCCACAGCCCAGCTCCCAAATTCAAAATGTCCAGCCACTGCTCCCACACCAAAGGGGCTAGCACTGAAAGCTCTTGCTGGCCATCACCTGCCCTAGGCAGCCCTTCCACAGCCCCACAAGCACTGGCGCTCTGAGCTTCCTAGCCACAGCACAGTGGGGACGTTCCTTCTCAGCACAGCCACAGCCCAGCTCCGAAATTCGAAACGTCCAGCCACTGCTCCCACACCAAAGGGGCTAGCACTGAAAGCTCTTGCTGGCCATCACCTGCCCTAGGCAGCCCTTCCACAGCCCCACAAGCACTGGCGCTCTGAGCTTCCTAGCCACAGCACAGTGGGGACGTTCCTTCTCGGCACAGCCAGAGCCCAGCTCCCAAATCGGAAACGTCCACCCACCGCTCCCACACGAAAAGGGGCTAGCACTGAAAGCTCTTGCTGGCCAACACCTTCCCTGGGCAGCCCTTCCACAGCCCCACAAGCACTGGCGCTCTGAGCTTCCTAGCCACATCACTGTGGGGACGTTCCTTCTCAGCACAGCCAGAGCCCAGCTCCCAAATCGGAAACGTCCAGCCACTGCTCCCACACCAAAGGGGCTAGCACTGAAAGCTCTTGCTGGCCATCACCTTCCCTAGGCAGCCCTTCCACAGCCCCACAAGCACTGGCGCTCTGAGCTTCCTAGCCACAGCACAGTGGGGACGTTCCTTCTCGGCAGAGCCAGAGCCCAGCTCCGAAATTCGAAACGTCCAGCCACTGCTCCCACACCAAAGGGGCTAGCACTGAAAGCTCTTGCTGGCCATCACCTGCCCTAGGCAGCCCTTCCACAGCCCCACAAGCACTGGCGCTCTGAGCTTCCTAGCCACAGCACAGTGGGGACGTTCCTTCTCGGCACAGCCACAGCCCAGCTCCGAAATTCAAAACGTCCAGCCACTGCTCCCACACCAAAGGGGCTAGCACTGAAAGCTCTTGCTGGCCATCACCTGCCCTAGGCAGCCCTTCCACAGCCCCACAAGCACTGGCGCTCTGAGCTTCCTAGCCACAGCACAGTGGGGACGTTCCTTCTCGGCAGAGCCAGAGCCCAGCTCCGAAATTCGAAACGTCCAGCCACTGCTCCCACACCAAAGGGGCTAGCACTGAAAGCTCTTGCTGGCCATCACCTGCCCTAGGCAGCCCTTCCACAGCCCCACAAGCACTGGCGCTCTGAGCTTCCTAGCCACAGCACACTGGGGACGTTCCTTCTCGGCACAGCCACAGCCCAGCTCCCAAATCGGAAACGTCCAGCCACTGCTCCCACACCAAAGGGGCTAGCACTGAAAGCTCTTGCTGGCCATCACCTGCCCTAGGCAGCCCTTCCACAGCCCCACAAGCACTGGCGCTCTGAGCTTCCTAGCCACAGCACAGTGGGGACGTTCCTTCTCGGCACAGCCACAGCCCAGCTCCGAAATTGAAAACGTCCAGCCACTGCTCCCACACCAAAGGGGCTAGCACTGAAAGCTCTTGCTGGCCATCACCTGCCCTAGGCAGCCCTTCCACAGCCCCACAAGCACTGGCGCTCTGAGCTTCCTAGCCATAGCACAGTGGGGACGTTCCTTCTCGGCACAGCCACAGCCCAGCTCCGAAATTCAAAACGTCCAGCCACTGCTCCCACACCAAAGGGGCTAGCACTGAAAGCTCTTGCTGGCCATCACCTGCCCTAGGCAGCCCTTCCACAGCCCCACAAGCACTGGCGCTCTGAGCTTCCTAGCCACAGCACAGTGGGGACGTTCCTTCTCGGCACAGCCACAGCCCAGCTGCGAAATTCGAAACGTCCAGCCACTGCTCCCACACCAAAGGGGCTAGCACTGAAAGCTCTTGCTGGCCATCACCTGCCCTAGGCAGCCCTTCCACAGCCCCACAAGCACTGGCGCTCTGAGCTTCCTAGCCACAGCACAGTGGGGACGTTCCTTCTCATCACAGCCACAGCCCAGCTCCCAAATTCAAAATGTCCAGCCACTGCTCCCACACCAAAGGGGCTAGCACTGAAAGCTCTTGCTGGCCATCACCTGCCCTAGGCAGCCCTTCCACAGCCCCACAAGCACTGGCGCTCTGAGCTTCCTAGCCACAGCACAGTGGGGACGTTCCTTCTCAGCACAGCCACAGCCCAGCTCCGAAATTCGAAACGTCCAGCCACTGCTCCCACACCAAAGGGGCTAGCACTGAAAGCTCTTGCTGGCCATCACCTGCCCTAGGCAGCCCTTCCACAGCCCCACAAGCACTGGCGCTCTGAGCTTCCTAGCCACAGCACAGTGGGGACGTTCCTTCTCAGCACAGCCAGAGCCCAGCTCCGAAATTCAAAACGTCCAGCCACTGCTCCCACACCAAAGGGGCTAGCACTGAAAGCTCTTGCTAGCCATCACCTGCCCTAGGCAGCCCTTCCACAGCCCCACAAGCACTGGCGCTCTGAGCTTCCTAGCCACAGCACAGTGGGGACGTTCCTTCTCGGCACAGCCACAGCCCAGCTCCGAAATTCAAAACGTCCAGCCACTGCTCCCACACCAAAGGGGCTAGCACTGAAAGCTCTTGCTGGCCATCACCTTCCCTAGGCAGCCCTTCCACAGCCCCACAAGCACTGGCGCTCTGAGCTTCCTAGCCACAGCACAGTGGGGACGTTCCTTCTCGGCACAGCCACAGCCCAGCTGCGAAATTCGAAACGTCCAGCCACTGCTCCCACACCAAAGGGGCTAGCACTGAAAGCTCTTGCTGGCCATCACCTGCCCTAGGCAGCCCTTCCACAGCCCCACAAGCACTGGCGCTCTGAGCTTCCTAGCCACAGCACAGTGGGGACGTTCCTTCTCGGCACAGCCACAGCCCAGCTCCCAAATTCAAAATGTCCAGCCACTGCTCCCACACCAAAGGGGCTAGCACTGAAAGCTCTTGCTGGCCATCACCTGCCCTAGGCAGCCCTTCCACAGCCCCACAAGCACTGGCGCTCTGAGCTTCCTAGCCACAGCACAGTGGGGACGTTCCTTCTCAGCACAGCCACAGCCCAGCTCCGAAATTCGAAACGTCCAGCCACTGCTCCCACACCAAAGGGGCTAGCACTGAAAGCTCTTGCTGGCCATCACCTGCCCTAGGCAGCCCTTCCACAGCCCCACAAGCACTGGCGCTCTGAGCTTCCTAGCCACAGCACAGTGGGGACGTTCCTTCTCGGCACAGCCAGAGCCCAGCTCCCAAATCGGAAACGTCCACCCACCGCTCCCACACGAAAAGGGGCTAGCACTGAAAGCTCTTGCTGGCCAACACCTTCCCTGGGCAGCCCTTCCACAGCCCCACAAGCACTGGCGCTCTGAGCTTCCTAGCCACATCACTGTGGGGACGTTCCTTCTCAGCACAGCCAGAGCCCAGCTCCCAAATCGGAAACGTCCAGCCACTGCTCCCACACCAAAGGGGCTAGCACTGAAAGCTCTTGCTGGCCATCACCTTCCCTAGGCAGCCCTTCCACAGCCCCACAAGCACTGGCGCTCTGAGCTTCCTAGCCACAGCACAGTGGGGACGTTCCTTCTCGGCACAGCCACAGCCCAGCTCCGAAATTCGAAACGTCCAGCCACTGCTCCCACACCAAAGGGGCTAGCACTGAAAGCTCTTGCTGGCCATCACCTGCCCTAGGCAGCCCTTCCACAGCCCCACAAGCACTGGCGCTCTGAGCTTCCTAGCCACAGCACAGTGGGGACGTTCCTTCTCGGCACAGCCACAGCCCAGCTCCGAAATTCAAAACGTCCAGCCACTGCTCCCACACCAAAGGGGCTAGCACTGAAAGCTCTTGCTGGCCATCACCTGCCCTAGGCAGCCCTTCCACAGCCCCACAAGCACTGGCGCTCTGAGCTTCCTAGCCACAGCACAGTGGGGACGTTCCTTCTCGGCAGAGCCAGAGCCCAGCTCCGAAATTCGAAACGTCCAGCCACTGCTCCCACACCAAAGGGGCTAGCACTGAAAGCTCTTGCTGGCCATCACCTGCCCTAGGCAGCCCTTCCACAGCCCCACAAGCACTGGCGCTCTGAGCTTCCTAGCCACAGCACACTGGGGACGTTCCTTCTCGGCACAGCCACAGCCCAGCTCCGAAATTCAAAACGTCCAGCCACTGCTCCCACACCAAAGGGGCTAGCACTGAAAGCTCTTGCTGGCCATCACCTGCCCTAGGCAGCCCTTCCACAGCCCCACAAGCACTGGCGCTCTGAGCTTCCTAGCCACAGCACAGTGGGGACGTTCCTTCTCGGCACAGCCACAGCCCAGCTGCGAAATTCGAAACGTCCAGCCACTGCTCCCACACCAAAGGGGCTAGCACTGAAAGCTCTTGCTGGCCATCACCTTCCCTAGGCAGCCCTTCCACAGCCCCACAAGCACTGGCGCTCTGAGCTTCCTAGCCACAGCACAGTGGGGACGTTCCTTCTCGGCACAGCCACAGCCCAGCTCCGAAATTCAAAACGTCCAGCCACTGCTCCCACACCAAAGGGGCTAGCACTGAAAGCTCTTGCTGGCCATCACCTTCCCTAGGCAGCCCTTCCACAGCCCCACAAGCACTGGCGCTCTGAGCTTCCTAGCCACAGCACAGTGGGGACGTTCCTTCTCGGCACAGCCACAGCCCAGCTCCGAAATTCGAAACGTCCAGCCACTGCTCCCACACCAAAGGGGCTAGCACTGAAAGCTCTTGCTGGCCATCACCTGCCCTAGGCAGCCCTTCCACAGCCCCACAAGCACTGGCGCTCTGAGCTTCCTAGCCACAGCACAGTGGGGACGTTCCTTCTCGGCACAGCCACAGCCCAGCTCCGAAATTCGAAACGTCCAGCCACTGCTCCCACACCAAAGGGGCTAGCACTGAAAGCTCTTGCTGGCCAGCACCTGCCCTAGGCAGCCCTTCCACAGCCCCACAAGCACTGGCTTTCTGAGCTTCCTAGCCACAGCACAGTGGGGACGTTCCTTCTCGGCACAGCCACAGCCCAGCTCTGAAATTCGAAACGTCCAGCCACTGCTCCCACACCAAAGGGGCTAGCACTGAAAGCTCTTGCTGGCCATCACCTTCCCTAGGCAGCCCTTCCACAGCCCCACAAGCACTGGCGCTCTGAGCTTCCTAGCCACAGCACAGTGGGGACGTTCCTTCTCGGCACAGCCACAGCCCAGCTCCGAAATTCAAAACGTCCAGCCACTGCTCCCACACCAAAGGGGCTAGCACTGAAAGCTCTTGCTGGCCATCACCTGCCCTAGGCAGCCCTTCCACAGCCCCACAAGCACTGGCTTTCTGAGCTTCCTAGCCACAGCACAGTGGGGACGTTCCTTCTCGGCACAGCCACAGCCCAGCTCCCAAATTCGAAACGTCCAGCCACTGCTCCCACACCAAAGGGGCTAGCACTGAAAGCTCTTGCTGGCCATCACCTGCCCTAGGCAGCCCTTCCACAGCCCCACAAGCACTGGCGCTCTGAGCTTCCTAGCCACAGCACAGTGGGGACGTTCCTTCTCGGCACAGCCACAGCCCAGCTCCGAAATTCAAAACGTCCAGCCACTGCTCCCACACCAAAGGGGCTAGCACTGAAAGCTCTTGCTGGCCATCACCTTCCCTAGGCAGCCCTTCCACAGCCCCACAAGCACTGGCGCTCTGAGCTTCCTAGCCACAGCACAGTGGGGACGTTCCTTCTCAGCACAGCCAGAGCCCAGCTCCCAAATCGGAAACATCCAGCCACTGCTCCCACACCAAAGGGGCTAGCACTGAAAGCTCTTGCTGGCCATCACCTGCCCTAGGCAGCCCTTCCACAGCCCCACAAGCACTGGCGCTGTGAGCTTCCTAGCCACAGCACAGTGGGGACGTTCCTTCTCGGCACAGCCAGAGCCCAGCTCCCAAATCCAAAACGTCCAGCCACTGCTCCCACACGAAAGGGGCTAGCACTGAAAGCTCTTGCTGGCCATCACCTGCCCTAGGCAGCCCTTCCACAGCCCCACAAGCACTGGCGCTCTGATCGTCCTAGCCACAGCACAGTGGGGACGTTCCTTCTCGGCACAGCCAGAGCCCAGCTCCCAAATCGGAAACATCCAGCCACTGCTCCCACACCAAAGGGGCTAGCACTGAAAGCTCTTGCTGGCCATCACCTGCCCTAGGCAGCCCTTCCACAGCCCCACAAGCACTGGCGCTCTGAGCTTCCTAGCCACAGCACAGTGGGGACGTTCCTTCTCGGCACAGCCACAGCCCAGCTCCGAAATTCGAAACGTCCAGCCACCGCTCCCACACCAAAGGGGCTAGCACTGAAAGCTCTTGCTGGCCATCACCTTCCCTAGGCAGCCCTTCCACAGCCCTACAAGCACTGGCGCTCTGAGCTTCCTAGCCACAGCACAGTGGGGACGTTCCTTCTCAGCACAGCCAGAGCCCAGCTCCCAAATCGGAAACATCCAGCCACTGCTCCCACACCAAAGGGGCTAGCACTGAAAGCTCTTGCTGGCCATCACCTGCCCTAGGCAGCCCTTCCACAGCCCCACAAGCACTGGCGCTCTGAGCTTCCTAGCCACAGCACTGTGGGGACGTTCCTTCTCGGCACAGCCACAGCCCAGCTCCCAAATCGGAAACCTCCACCCACCGCTCCCACACCAAAAGGGGCTAGCACTGAAAGCTCTTGCTGGCCCTCAACTTCCCTGGGCAGCCCTTCCACAGCCCCACAAGCACTGGCGCTCTGAGATTCCTAGCCATAGTACACTGGGGACGTTCCTTCTCAGCACAGCCAGAGCCCAGCTCCCAAATCGGAAACGTCCAGCCACTGCTCCCACACCAAAGGGGCTAGCACTGAAAGCTGTTGCTGGCCCTCACCTTCCCTAGGCAGCCCTTCCACAGCCCCACAAGCACTGGCGCTCTGAGCTTCCTAGCCACAGCACAGTGGGGACGTTCCTTCTCGGCACAGCCACAGCCCAGCTCCCAAATTCGAAACGTCCAGCCACTGCTCCCACACCAAAGGGGCTAGCACTGAAAGCTCTTGCTGGCCATCACCTGCCCTAGGCAGCCCTTCCACAGCCCCACAAGCACTGGCGCTCTGAGCTTCCTAGCCACAGCAGTGTGGGGACGTTCCTTCTCAGCACAGCCACAGCCCAGCTCCCAAATCGGAAACGTCCAGCCACTGCTCCCACACCAAAGGGGCTAGCACTGAAAGCTCTTGCTGGCCATCACCTGGCCTAGGCAGCCCTTCTACAGCCCCACAAGCACTGGCGCTCTGAGCTTCCTAGCCATAGCACAGTGGGGACGTTCCTTCTCGGCACAGCCAGAGCCCAGCTCCCAAATCGGAAACGTCCAGCCACTGCTCCCACACCAAAGGGGCTAGCACTGAAAGCTCTTGCTGGCCAGCACCTGCCCTAGGCAGCCCTTCCACAGCCCCACAAGCACTGGCGCTCTGAGCTTCCTAGCCACAGCACAGTGGGGACGTTCCTTCTCAGCACAGCCACAGCCCAGCTCCCAAATCGGAAACGTCCAGCCACTGCTCCCACACCAAAGGGGCTAGCACTGAAAGCTCTTGCTGGCCATCACCTGCCCTAGGCAGCCCTTCCACAGCCCCACAAGCACTGGCGCTCTGAGCTTCCTAGCCACAGCACAGTGGGGACGTTCCTTCTCGGCACAGCCAGAGCCCAGCTCCCAAATTCGAAACATCCAGCCACTGCTCCCACACCAAAGGGGCTAGCACTGAAAGCTCTTGCTGGCCATCACCTGCCCTAGGCAGCCCTTCCACAGCCCCACAAGCACTGGCGCTCTGAGCTTCCTAGCCACAGCACAGTGGGGACGTTCCTTCTCAGCACAGCCAGAGCCCAGCTCCCAAATCGGAAACATCCAGCCACTGCTCCCACACCAAAGGGGCTAGCACTGAAAGCTCTTGCTGGCCAGCACCTGCCCTAGGCAGCCCTTCCACAGCCCTACAAGCACTGGCGCTCTGAGCTTCCTAGCCACAGCACAGTGGGGACGTTCCTTCTCGGCACAGCCAGAGCCCAGCTCCCAAATAGGAAACGTCCAGCCACCGCTCCCACACGAAAGGGGCTAGCACTGAAAGCTCTTGCTGGCCCTCACCTTTCCTAGGCAGCCCTTCCACAGCCCCACAAGCACTGGCGCTCTGAGCTTCCTAGCCACAGCACTCTGCGGACGTTCCTTCTCAGCACAGCCAGAGCCCAGCTCCCAAATCGGAAACCTCCACCCACCGCTCCCACACCAAAAGGGGCTAGCACTGAAAGCTCTTGCTGGCGAACACCTTCCCTAGGCAGCCCTTCCACAGCCCCAGAAGCACTTCAGCTCTCAGCTTCCTAGCCACAGCACAGTGGGGACGTTCCTTCTCGGCACAGCCAGAGCCCAGCTCCGAAATTCGAAACGTCCAGCCACTGCTCCCACACCAAAGGGGCTAGCACTGAAAGCTCTTGCTGGCCAACACCTTCTCTAGGCAGCCCTTCCACAGCCCCACAAGCACTGGCGCTCTGAGCTTCCTAGCCACAGCACAGTGGGGACGTTCCTTCTCACCACAGCCAGAGCCCAGCTCCAAAATTCGAAACGTCCAGCCACTGCTCCCACACCAAAGGGGCTAGCACTGAAAACTCTTGCTGGCCATCACCTGCCCTAGGCAGCCCTTCCACAGCCCCACAAGCACTGGCGCTCTGATCGTCCCAGCCACATCACTGTGGGGACGTTCCTTCTCAGCACAGCCAGAGCCCAGCTCCCAAATCGGAAACATCCAGCCACTGCTCCCACACCAAAGGGGCTAGCACTGAAAGCTCTTGCTGTCCCTCACCTTCCCTGGGCAGCCCTTCAACAGCCCCACAAGCACTGGCGCTCTGAGATTCCTAGCCACAGCACAGTGGGGACGTTCCTTCTCAGCACAGCCAGAGCCCAGCTCCCAAATCCAAAACGTCCAGCCACTGCTCCCACACCAAAAGGGATAGCACTGAAAGCTCTTGCTGGCCATCACCTGCCCTAGGCAGCCCTTCCACAGCCCCACAAGCACTGGCGCTCTGAGCTTCCTAGCCACAGCACAGTGGGGACGTTCCTTCTCGGCACAGCCAGAGCCCAGCTCCCAAATCGGAAACGTCCAGCCACTGCTCCCACACCAAAGGGGCTAGCACGGAAAGCTCTTCCTGGCCATCACCTGCCCTAGGCAGCCCTTCCACAGCCCCACAAGCACTGGCACTCTGAGCTTCCTAGCCACAGCACAGTGGGGACGTTCCTTCTCGGCACAGCCACAGCCCAGCTCTGAAATCGGAAACGTCCAGCCACTGCTCCCACACCAAAGGGGCTAGCACTGAAAGCTCTTGCTGGCCATCACCTTCCCTAGGCAGCCCTTCCACAGCCCCACAAGCACTGGCGCTGTGAGCTTCCTAGCCACAGCACAGTGGGGACGTTCCTTCTCGGCACAGCCAGAGCCCAGCTCCCAAATTCGAAACGTCCAGCCACTGCTCCCACACCAAAGGGGCTAGCACTGAAAGCTCTTGCTGGCCATCACCTGCCCTAGGCAGCCCTTCCACAGCCCCACAAGCACTGGCGCTCTGAGCTTCCTAGCCACAGCACAGTGGGGACGTTCCTTTTCGGCACAGCCAGAGCCCAGCTCCCAAATTCGAAACGTCCAGCCACTGCTCCCACACCAAAGGGGCTAGCACTGAAAGCTCTTGCTGGCCATCACCTGCCCTAGGCAGCCCTTCCACAGCCCCACAAGCACTGGCGCTCTGAGCTTCCTAGCCACAGCACAGTGGGGACGTTCCTTCTCGGCACAGCCACAGCCCAGCTCCGAAATTCAAAACGTCCAGCCACTGCTCCCACACCAAAGGGGCTAGCACTGAAAGCTCTTGCTGGCCATCACCTTCCCTAGGCAGCCCTTCCACAGCCCCACAAGCACTGGCGCTCTGAGCTTCCTAGCCACAGCACAGTGGGGACGTTCCTTCTCGGCACAGCCAGAGCCCAGCTCCCAAATCGGAAACGTCCAGCCACTGCTCCCACACCAAAGGGGCTAGCACTGAAAGCTCTTGCTGGCCATCACCTGCCCTAGGCAGCCCTTCCACAGCCCCACAAGCACTGGCGCTCTGAGCTTCCTAGCCACAGCACAGTGGGGACGTTCCTTCTCGGCACAGCCACAGCCCAGCTCCGAAATTCAAAACGTCCAGCCACTGCTCCCACACCAAAGGGGCTAGCACTGAAAGCTCTTGCTGGCCATCACCTGCCCTAGGCAGCCCTTCCACAGCCCCACAAGCACTGGCGCTCTGAGCTTCCTAGCCACAGCACAGTGGGGACGTTCCTTCTCGGCACAGCCACAGCCCAGCTCCGAAATTCAAAACGTCCAGCCACTGCTCCCACACCAAAGGGGCTAGCACTGAAAGCTCTTGCTGGCCATCACCTGCCCTAGGCAGACCTTCCACAGCCCCACAAGCACGGGCGCTCTGAGCTTCCTAGCCACAGCACAGTGGGGACGTTCCTTCTCGGCACAGCCACAGCCCAGCTCCGAAATTCAAAACGTCCAGCCACTGCTCCCACACCAAAGGGGCTAGCACTGAAAGCTCTTGCTGGCCATCACCTGCCCTAGGCAGCCCTTCCACAGCCCCACAAGCACTGGCGCTCTGAGCTTCCGAGCCACAGCACAGTGGGGACGTTCCTTCTCAGCACAGCCACAGCCCAGCTCCGAAATTCGAAACGTCCAGCCACTGCTCCCACACCAAAGGGGCTAGCACTGAAAGCTCTTGCTGGCCATCACCTGCCCTAGGCAGCCCTTCCACAGCCCCACAAGCACTGGCGCTCTGAGCTTCCTAGCCACAGCACAGTGGGGACGTTCCTTCTCGGCACAGCCACAGCCCAGCTCCCAAGTCGGAAACGTCCAGCCACTGCTCCCACACCAAAGGGGCTAGCACTGAAAGCTCTTGCTGGCCATCACCTTCCCTAGGCAGCCCTTCCACAGCCCCACAAGCACTGGCGCTCTGAGCTTCCTAGCCACAGCACAGTGGGGACGTTCCTTCTCGGCACAGCCACAGCCCAGCTCCGAAATTCAAAACGTCCAGCCACTGCTCCCACACCAAAGGGGCTAGCACTGAAAGCTCTTGCTGGCCAGCACCTGCCCTAGGCAGCCCTTCCACAGCCCCACAAGCACTGGCGCTCTGAGCTTCCTAGCCACAGCACAGTGGGGACGTTCCTTCTCGGCACAGCCAGAGCCCAGCTCCCAAATCGGAAACGTCCAGCCACTGCTCCCACACGAAAGGGGCTAGCACTGAAAGCTCTTGCTGGCCATCACCTGTCCTAGGCAGCCCTTCCACAGCCCCACAAGCACTGGCGCTCTGAGCTTCCGAGCCACAGCACAGTGGGGACGTTCCTTCTCAGCACAGCCACAGCCCAGCTCCGAAATTCGAAACGTCCAGCCACTGCTCCCACACCAAAGGGGCTAGCACTGAAAGCTCTTGCTGGCCATCACCTTCCCTAGGCAGCCCTTCCACAGCCCCACAAGCACTGGCGCTCTGAGCTTCCTAGCCACAGCACAGTGGGGACGTTCCTTCTCGGCACAGCCACAGCCCAGCTCCGAAATTCAAAACGTCCAGCCACTGCTCCCACACCAAAGGGGCTAGCACTGAAAGCTCTTGCTGGCCATCACCTTCCCTAGGCAGCCCTTCCACAGCCCCACAAGCACTGGCGCTCTGAGCTTCCTAGCCACAGCACAGTGGGGACGTTCCTTCTCAGCACAGCCACAGCCCAGCTCCGAAATTCAAAACGTCCAGCCACTGCTCTCACACCAAAGGGGCTAGCACTGAAAGCTCTTGCTGGCCATCACCTGCCCTAGGCAGCCCTTCCACAGCCCCACAAGCACTGGCGCTCTGAGCTTCCTAGCCACAGCACACTGGGGACGTTCCTTCTCAGCACAGCCAGAGCCCAGCTCCGAAATTCAAAACGTACAGCCACTGCTCCCACACCAAAGGGGCTAGCACTGAAAGCTCTTGCTGGCCTTCACCTTCCCTAGGCAGCCCTTCCACAGCCCCACAAGCACTGGCGCTCTGAGCTTCCTAGCCACAGCACAGTGGGGACGTTCCTTCTCGGCACAGCGACAGCCCAGCTCCGAAATTCAAAACGTCCAGCCACTGCTCCCACACCAAAGGGGCTAGCACTGAAAGCTCTTGCTGGCCATCACCTGCCCTAGGCAGCCCTTCCACAGCCCCACAAGCACTGGCGCTCTGAGCTTCCTAGCCACAGCACAGTGGGGACGTTCCTTCTCGGCACAGCGACAGCCCAGCTCCGAAATTCAAAACGTCCAGCCACTGCTCCCACACCAAAGGGGCTAGCACTGAAAGCTCTTGCTGGCCATCACCTGCCCTAGGCAGCTCTTCCACAGCCCCACAAGCACTGGCGCTCTGAGCTTCCTAGCCACAGCACAGTGGGGACGTTCCTTCTCAGCACAGCTAGAGCCCAGCTCCGAAATTCAAAACGTACAGCCACTGCTCCCACACCAAAGGGGCTAGCACTGAAAGCTCTTGCTGGCCTTCACCTTCCCTAGGCAGCCCTTCCACAGCCCCACAAGCACTGGCGCTCTGAGCTTCCTAGCCACAGCACAGTGGGGACGTTCCTTCTCGGCGCAGCGACAGCCCAGCTCCGAAATTCAAAACGTCCAGCCACTGCTCCCACACCAAAGGGGCTAGCACTGAAAGCTCTTGCTGGCCATCACCTGCCCTAGGCAGCCCTTCCACAGCCCCACAAGCACTGGTGCTCTGAGCTTCCTAGCCACAGCACAGTGGGGACGTTCCTTCTCGGCACAGCCAGAGCCCAGCTCCGAAATTCGAAACGTCCAGCCACTGCTCCCACACCAAAGGGGCTAGCACTGAAAGCTCTTGCTGGCCATCACCTGCCCTAGGCAGCCCTTCCACAGCCCCACAAGCACTGGCGCTCTGAGCTTCCTAGCCACAGCACAGTGGGGACGTTCCTTCTCAGCACAGCCAGAGCCCAGCTCCCAAATAGGAAACGTCCAGCCACTGCTCCCACACGAAAGGGGCTAGCACTGAAAGCTCTTGCTGGCCATCACCTGCCCTAGGCAGCCCTTCCACAGCCCCACAAGCACTGGCGCTCTGAGCTTCCTAGCCACAGCACAGTGGGGACGTTCCTTCTCGGCACAGCCAGAGCCCAGCTCCGAAATTCAAAACGTCCAGCCACTGCTCCCACACCAAAGGGGCTAGCACTGAAAGCTCTTGCTGGCCATCACCTGCCCTAGGCAGCCCTTCCACAGCCCCACAAGCACTGGCGCTCTGAGCTTCCTAGCCACAGCACAGTGGGGACGTTCCTTCTCAGCACAGCCAGAGCCCAGCTCCCAAATTGGAAACGTCCAGCCACTGCTCCCACACCAAAGGGGCTAGCCCTGAAAGCTCTTGCTGGCCATCACCTGCCCTAGGCAGCCCTTCCACAGCCCCACAAGCACTGGCGCTCTCAGCTTCCTAGCCACAGCACAGTGGGGACGTTCCTTCTCAGCACAGCCACAGCCCAGCTCCGAAATTCAAAACGTCCAGCCACTGCTCCCACACCAAAGGGGCTAGCACTGAAAGCTCTTGCTGGCCATCACCTGCCCTAGGCAGCCCTTCCACAGCCCCACAAGCACTGGCGCTCTGAGCTTCCTAGCCACAGCACAGTGGGGACGTTCCTTCTCAGCACAGCCACAGCCCATCTCCGAAACTCAAAACGTCCAGCCACTGCTCCCACACCAAAGGGGCTAGCACTGAAAGCTCTTGCTGGCCATCACCTTCCCTAGGCAGCCCTTCCACAGCCCCACAAGCACTGGCGCTCTGAGCTTCCTAGCCACAGCACAGTGGGGACGTTCCTTCTCAGCACAGCCAGAGCCCAGCTCCCAAATTGGAAACGTCCAGCCACTGCTCCCACACCAAAGGGGCTAGCACTGAAAGCTCTTGCTGGCCATCACCTGCCCTAGGCAGCCCTTCCACAGCCCCACAAGCACTGGCGCTCTGAGCTTCCTAGCCACAGCACAGTGGGGACGTTCCTTCTCGGCACAGCCACAGCCCAGCTCCGAAATTCAAAACGTCCAGCCACTGCTCCCACACCAAAGGGGCTAGCACTGAAAGCTCTTGCTAGCCATCACCTTCCCTAGGCAGCCCTTCCACAGCCCCACAAGCACTGGCGCTCTGAGCTTCCTAGCCACAGCACAGTGGGGACGTTCCTTCTCGGCACAGCCACAGCCCAGCTCCGAAATTCAAAACGTCCAGCCACTGCTCCCACACCAAAGGGGCTAGCACTGAAAGCTCTTGCTGGCCATCACCTGCCCTAGGCAGCCCTTCCACAGCCCCACAAGCACTGGCGCTCTGAGCTTCCTAGCCACAGCACAGTGGGGACGTTCCTTCTCAGCACAGCCACAGCCCAGCTCCGAAATTCAAAACGTCCAGCCACTGCTCCCACACCAAAGGGGCTAGCACTGAAAGCTCTTGCTGGCCATCACCTGCCCTAGGCAGCCCTTCCACAGCCCCACAAGCACTGGCGCTCTGAGCTTCCTAGCCACAGCACAGTGGGGACGTTCCTTCTCGGCACAGCCACAGCCCAGCTCCCAAATTCGAAACGTCCAGCCACTGCTCCCACACCAAAGGGGCTAGCACTGAAAGCTCTTGCTAGCCATCACCTGCCCTAGGCAGCCCTTCCACAGCCCCACAAGCACTGGCGCTCTGAGCTTCCTAGCCACAGCACAGTGGGGACGTTCCTTCTCGGCACAGCCACAGCCCAGCTCCGAAATTCAAAACGTCCAGCCACTGCTCCCACACCAAAGGGGCTAGCACTGAAAGCTCTTGCTGGCCATCACCTGCCCTAGGCAGCCCTTCCACAGCCCCACAAGCACTGGCACTCTGAGCTTCCTAGCCACAGCACAGTGGGGACGTTCCTTCTCGGCACAGCCACAGCCCAGCTGCGAAATTCGAAACGTCCAGCCACTGCTCCCACACCAAAGGGGCTAGCACTGAAAGCTCTTGCTGGCCATCACCTTCCCTAGGCAGCTCTTCCACAGCCCCACAAGCCCTGGCGCTCTGAGCTTCCTAGCCACAGCACAGTGGGGACGTTCCTTCTCAGCACAGCCAGAGCCCAGCTCCGAAATTCAAAACGTACAGCCACTGCTCCCACACCAAAGGGGCTAGCACTGAAAGCTCTTGCTGGCCTTCACCTTCCCTAGGCAGCCCTTCCACAGCCCCACAAGCACTGGCGCTCTGAGCTTCCTAGCCACAGCACAGTGGGGACGTTCCTTCTCGGCACAGCGACAGCCCAGCTCCGAAATTCAAAACGTCCAGCCACTGCTCCCACACCAAAGGGGCTAGCACTGAAAGCTCTTGCTGGCCATCACCTGCCCTAGGCAGCCCTTCCACAGCCCCACAAGCACTGGCGCTCTGAGCTTCCTAGCCACAGCACAGTGGGGACGTTCCTTCTCAGCACAGCCACAGCCCAGCTCCGAAATTCAAAACCTCCAGCCACTGCTCCCACACCAAAGGGGCTAGCACTGAAAGCTCTTGCTGGCCATCACCTGCCCTAGGCAGCCCTTCCACAGCCCCACAAGCACTGGCGCTCTGAGCTTCCTAGCCACAGCACAGTGGGGACGTTCCTTCTCGGCACAGCCACAGCCCAGCTCCGAAATTCAAAACGTCCAGCCACTGCTCCCACACCAAAGGGGCTAGCACTGAAAGCTCTTGCTGGCCATCACCTGCCCTAGGCAGCCCTTCCACAGCCCCACAAGCACTGGCGCTCTGAGCTTCCTAGCCACAGCACAGTGGGGACGTTCCTTCTCGGCACAGCCACAGCCCAGCTCCGAAATTCGAAACGTCCAGCCACTGCTCCCACACCAAAGGGGCTAGCACTGAAAGCTCTTGCTGGCCATCACCTTCCCTAGGCAGCCCTTCCACAGCCCCACAAGCACTGGCGCTCTGAGCTTCCTAGCCACAGCACAGTGGGGACGTTCCTTCTCGGCACAGCCACAGCCCAGCTCCGAAATTCAAAACGTCCAGCCACTGCTCCCACACCAAAGGGGCTAGCACTGAAAGCTCTTGCTGGCCATCACCTGCCCTAGGCAGCCCTTCCACAGCCCCACAAGCACTGGCGCTCTGAGCTTCCTAGCCACAGCACAGTGGGGACGTTCCTTCTCGGCACAGCCACAGCCCAGCTCCGAAATTCAAAACGTCCAGCCACTGCTCCCACACCAAAGGGGCTAGCACTGAAAGCTCTTGCTGGCCATCACCTTCCCTAGGCAGCCCTTCCACAGCCCCACAAGCACTGGCGCTCTGAGCTTCCTAGCCACAGCACAGTGGGGACGTTCCTTCTCGGCACAGCCAGAGCCCAGCTCCGAAATTCGAAACGTCCAGCCACTGCTCCCACACCAAAGGGGCTAGCACTGAAAGCTCTTGCTGGCCATCACCTGCCCTAGGCAGCCCTTCCACAGCCCCACAAGCACTGGCGCTCTGAGCTTCCTAGCCACAGCACAGTGGGGACGTTCCTTCTCGGCACAGCCACAGCCCAGCTCCGAAATTCAAAACGTCCAGCCACTGCTCCCACACCAAAGGGGCTAGCACTGAAAGCTCTTGCTGGCCATCACCTGCCCTAGGCAGCCCTTCCACAGCCCCACAAGCACTGGCGCTCTGAGCTTCCTAGCCACAGCACAGTGGGGACGTTCCTTCTCAGCACAGCCACAGCCCAGCTCCGAAATTCAAAACGTCCAGCCACTGCTCCCACACCAAAGGGGCTAGCACTGAAAGCTCTTGCTGGCCATCACCTGCCCTAGGCAGCCCTTCCACAGCCCCACAAGCACTGGCGCTCTGAGCTTCCTAGCCACAGCACAGTGGGGACGTTCCTTCTCAGCACAGCCACAGCCCAGCTCCGAAATTCAAAACGTCCAGCCACTGCTCCCACACCAAAGGGGCTAGCACTGAAAGCTCTTGCTGGCCATCACCTGCCCTAGGCAGCCCTTCCACAGCCCCACAAGCACTGGCGCTCTGAGCTTCCTAGCCACAGCACAGTGGGGACGTTCCTTCTCAGCACAGCCACAGCCCAGCTCCGAAATTCAAAACCTCCAGCCACTGCTCCCACACCAAAGGGGCTAGCACTGAAAGCTCTTGCTGGCCATCACCTGCCCTAGGCAGCCCTTCCACAGCCCCACAAGCACTGGCGCTCTGAGCTTCCTAGCCACAGCACAGTGGGGACGTTCCTTCTCGGCACAGCCACAGCCCAGCTCCGAAATTCAAAACGTCCAGCCACTGCTCCCACACCAAAGGGGCTAGCACTGAAAGCTCTTGCTGGCCATCACCTGCCCTAGGCAGCCCTTCCACAGCCCCACAAGCACTGGCGCTCTGAGCTTCCTAGCCACAGCACAGTGGGGACGTTCCTTCTCGGCACAGCCACAGCCCAGCTCCGAAATTCGAAACGTCCAGCCACTGCTCCCACACCAAAGGGGCTAGCACTGAAAGCTCTTGCTGGCCATCACCTTCCCTAGGCAGCCCTTCCACAGCCCCACAAGCACTGGCGCTCTGAGCTTCCTAGCCACAGCACAGTGGGGACGTTCCTTCTCGGCACAGCCACAGCCCAGCTCCGAAATTCAAAACGTCCAGCCACTGCTCCCACACCAAAGGGGCTAGCACTGAAAGCTCTTGCTGGCCATCACCTGCCCTAGGCAGCCCTTCCACAGCCCCACAAGCACTGGCGCTCTGAGCTTCCTAGCCACAGCACAGTGGGGACGTTCCTTCTCAGCACAGCCACAGCCCAGCTGCGAAATTCGAAACGTCCAGCCACTGCTCCCACACCAAAGGGGCTAGCACTGAAAGCTCTTGCTGGCCATCACCTGCCCTAGGCAGCCCTTCCACAGCCCCACAAGCACTGGCGCTCTGAGCTTCCTAGCCACAGCACAGTGGGGACGTTCCTTCTCGGCACAGCCACAGCCCAGCTCCGAAATTCAAAACGTCCAGCCACTGCTCCCACACCAAAGGGGCTAGCACTGAAAGCTCTTGCTGGCCATCACCTTCCCTAGGCAGCCCTTCCACAGCCCCACAAGCACTGGCGCTCTGAGCTTCCTAGCCACAGCACAGTGGGGACGTTCCTTCTCGGCACAGCCACAGCCCAGCTCCGAAATTCGAAACGTCCAGCCACTGCTCCCACACCAAAGGGGCTAGCACTGAAAGCTCTTGCTGGCCATCACCTGCCCTAGGCAGCCCTTCCACAGCCCCACAAGCACTGGCGCTCTGAGCTTCCTAGCCACAGCACAGTGGGGACGTTCCTTCTCAGCACAGCCAGAGCCCAGCTCCGAAATTCAAAACGTCCAGCCACTGCTCCCACACCAAAGGGGCTAGCACTGAAAGCTCTTGCTGGCCATCACCTTCCCTAGGCAGCCCTTCCACAGCCCCACAAGCACTGGCGCTCTGAGCTTCCTAGCCACAGCACAGTGGGGACGTTCCTTCTCAGCACAGCCACAGCCCAGCTCCGAAATTCAAAACGTCCAGCCACTGCTCCCACACCAAAGGGGCTAGCACTGAAAGCTCTTGCTGGCCATCACCTGCCCTAGGCAGCCCTTCCACAGCCCCACAAGCACTGGCGCTCTGAGCTTCCTAGCCACAGCACAGTGGGGACGTTCCTTCTCGGCACAGCCAGAGCCCAGCTCCAAAATTCAAAACGTCCAGCCACTGCTCCCACACCAAAGGGGCTAGCACTGAAAGCTCTTGCTGGCCATCACCTGCCCTAGGCAGCCCTTCCACAGCCCCACAAGCACTGGCGCTCTGAGCTTCCTAGCCACAGCACAGTGGGGACGTTCCTTCTCGGCACAGCCAGAGCCCAGCTCCCAAATCGGAAACGTCCAGCCACTGCTCCCACATGAAAGGGGCTAGCACTGAAAGCTCTTGCTGGCCATCACCTGTCCTAGGCAGCCCTTCCACAGCCCCACAAGCACTGGCGCTCTGAGCTTCCGAGCCACAGCACAGTGGGGACGTTCCTTCTCAGCACAGCCACAGCCCAGCTCCGAAATTCGAAACGTCCAGCCACTGCTCCCACACCAAAGGGGCTAGCACTGAAAGCTCTTGCTGGCCATCACCTTCCCTAGGCAGCCCTTCCACAGCCCCACAAGCACTGGCGCTCTGAGCTTCCTAGCCACAGCACAGTGGGGACGTACCTTCTCGGCACAGCCACAGCCCAGCTCCGAAATTCAAAACGTCCAGCCACTGCTCTCACACCAAAGGGGCTAGCACTGAAAGCTCTTGCTGGCCATCACCTGCCCTAGGCAGCCCTTCCACAGCCCCACAAGCACTGGCGCTCTGAGCTTCCTAGCCACAGCACACTGGGGATGTTCCTTCTCAGCACAGCCAGAGCCCAGCTCCGAAATTCAAAACGTACAGCCACTGCTCCCACACCAAAGGGGCTAGCACTGAAAGCTCTTGCTGGCCTTCACCTGCCCTAGGCAGCCCTTCCACAGCCCCACAAGCACTGGCGCTCTGAGCTTCCTAGCCACAGCACAGTGGGGACGTTCCTTCTCGGCACAGCCACAGCCCAGCTCCGAAATTCAAAACGTCCAGCCACTGCTCCCACACCAAAGGGGCTAGCACTGAAAGCTCTTGCTGGCCATCACCTGCCCTAGGCAGCCCTTCCACAGCCCCACAAGCACTGGCGCTCTGAGCTTCCTAGCCACAGCACAGTGGGGACGTTCCTTCTCGGCACAGCGACAGCCCAGCTCCGAAATTCAAAACGTCCAGCCACTGCTCCCACACCAAAGGGGCTAGCACTGAAAGCTCTTGCTGGCCATCACCTGCCCTAGGCAGCTCTTCCACAGCCCCACAAGCACTGGCGCTCTGAGCTTCCTAGCCACAGCACAGTGGGGACGTTCCTTCTCAGCACAGCCAGAGCCCAGCTCCGAAATTCAAAACGTACAGCCACTGCTCCCACACCAAAGGGGCTAGCACTGAAAGCTCTTGCTGGCCATCACCTGCCCTAGGCAGCCCTTCCACAGCCCCACAAGCACTGGCGCTCTGAGCTTCCTAGCCACAGCACAGTGGGGACGTTCCTTCTCGGCGCAGCGACAGCCCAGCTCCGAAATTCAAAACGTCCAGCCACTGCTCCCACACCAAAGGGGCTAGCACTGAAAGCTCTTGCTGGCCATCACCTGCCCTAGGCAGCCCTTCCACAGCCCCACAAGCACTGGCGCTGTGATCGTCCTAGCCACATCACTTGGGGACGTTCCTTCTCAGCACAGCCACAGCCCAGCTCCGAAATTCAAAACGTCCAGCCACTGCTCCCACACCAAAGGGGCTAGCACTGAAAGCTCTTGCTGGCCATCACCTTCCCTAGGCAGCCCTTCCACAGCCCCACAAGCACTGGCGCTCTGAGCTTCCTAGCCACAGCACAGTGGGGACGTTCCTTCTCAGCACAGCCACAGCCCAGCTCCGAAATTCAAAACGTCCAGCCACTGCTCCCACACCAAAGGGGCTAGCACTGAAAGCTCTTGCTGGCCATCACCTGCCCTAGGCAGCCCTTCCACAGCCCCACAAGCACTGGCGCTCTGAGCTTCCTAGCCACAGCACAGTGGGGACGTTCCTTCTCGGCACAGCCAGAGCCCAGCTCCAAAATTCAAAACGTCCAGCCACTGCTCCCACACCAAAGGGGCTAGCACTGAAAGCTCTTGCTGGCCATCACCTGCCCTAGGCAGCCCTTCCACAGCCCCACAAGCACTGGCGCTCTGAGCTTCCTAGCCACAGCACAGTGGGGACGTTCCTTCTCGGCACAGCCAGAGCCCAGCTCCCAAATCGGAAACGTCCAGCCACTGCTCCCACACGAAAGGGGCTAGCACTGAAAGCTCTTGCTGGCCATCACCTGTCCTAGGCAGCCCTTCCACAGCCCCACAAGCACTGGCGCTCTGAGCTTCCGAGCCACAGCACAGTGGGGACGTTCCTTCTCGGCACAGCCACAGCCCAGCTCCGAAATTCAAAACGTCCAGCCACTGCTCCCACACCAAAGGGGCTAGCACTGAAAGCTCTTGCTGGCCATCACCTGCCCTAGGCAGCCCTTCCACAGCCCCACAAGCACTGGCGCTCTGAGCTTCCTAGCCACAGCACAGTGGGGACGTTCCTTCTCGGCACAGCCAGAGCCCAGCTCCCAAATCGGAAACGTCCAGCCACTGCTCCCACACGAAAGGGGCTAGCACTGAAAGCTCTTGCTGGCCATCACCTGTCCTAGGCAGCCCTTCCACAGCCCCACAAGCACTGGCGCTCTGAGCTTCCGAGCCACAGCACAGTGGGGACGTTCCTTCTCAGCACAGCCACAGCCCAGCTCCGAAATTCGAAACGTCCAGCCACTGCTCCCACACCAAAGGGGCTAGCACTGAAAGCTCTTGCTGGCCATCACCTTCCCTAGGCAGCCCTTCCACAGCCCCACAAGCACTGGCGCTCTGAGCTTCCTAGCCACAGCACAGTGGGGACGTACCTTCTCGGCACAGCCACAGCCCAGCTCCGAAATTCAAAACGTCCAGCCACTGCTCTCACACCAAAGGGGCTAGCACTGAAAGCTCTTGCTGGCCATCACCTGCCCTAGGCAGCCCTTCCACAGCCCCACAAGCACTGGCGCTCTGAGCTTCCTAGCCACAGCACACTGGGGACGTTCCTTCTCAGCACAGCCAGAGCCCAGCTCCGAAATTCAAAACGTACAGCCACTGCTCCCACACCAAAGGGGCTAGCACTGAAAGCTCTTGCTGGCCATCACCTTCCCTAGGCAGCCCTTCCACAGCCCCACAAGCACTGGCGCTCTGAGCTTCCTAGCCACAGCACAGTGGGGACGTACCTTCTCGGCACAGCCACAGCCCAGCTCCGAAATTCAAAACGTCCAGCCACTGCTCTCACACCAAAGGGGCTAGCACTGAAAGCTCTTGCTGGCCATCACCTGCCCTAGGCAGCCCTTCCACAGCCCCACAAGCACTGGCGCTCTGAGCTTCCTAGCCACAGCACACTGGGGACGTTCCTTCTCAGCACAGCCAGAGCCCAGCTCCGAAATTCAAAACGTACAGCCACTGCTCCCACACCAAAGGGGCTAGCACTGAAAGCTCTTGCTGGCCTTCACCTGCCCTAGGCAGCCCTTCCACAGCCCCACAAGCACTGGCGCTCTGAGCTTCCTAGCCACAGCACAGTGGGGACGTTCCTTCTCGGCACAGCCACAGCCCAGCTCCGAAATTCAAAACGTCCAGCCACTGCTCCCACACCAAAGGGGCTAGCACTGAAAGCTCTTGCTGGCCATCACCTTCCCTAGGCAGCCCTTCCACAGCCCCACAAGCACTGGCGCTCTGAGCTTCCTAGCCACAGCACAGTGGGGACGTTCCTTCTCGGCACAGCGACAGCCCAGCTCCGAAATTCAAAACGTCCAGCCACTGCTCCCACACCAAAGGGGCTAGCACTGAAAGCTCTTGCTGGCCATCACCTGCCCTAGGCAGCCCTTCCACAGCCGCACAAGCACTGGCGCTCTGAGCTTCCTAGCCACAGCACAGTGGGGACGTTCCTTCTCAGCACAGCCAGAGCCCAGCTCCGAAATTCAAAACGTACAGCCACTGCTCCCACACCAAAGGGGCTAGCACTGAAAGCTCTTGCTGGCCATCACCTGCCCTAGGCAGCCCTTCCACAGCCCCACAAGCACTGGCGCTCTGAGCTTCCTAGCCACAGCACAGTGGGGACGTTCCTTCTCGGCGCAGCGACAGCCCAGCTCCGAAATTCAAAACGTCCAGCCACTGCTCCCACACCAAAGGGGCTAGCACTGAAAGCTCTTGCTGGCCATCACCTGCCCTAGGCAGCCCTTCCACAGCCCCACAAGCACTGGCGCTGTGATCGTCCTAGCCACATCACTTGGGGACGTTCCTTCTCAGCACAGCCACAGCCCAGCTCCGAAATTCAAAACGTCCAGCCACTGCTCCCACACCAAAGGGGCTAGCACTGAAAGCTCTTGCTGGCCATCACCTTCCCTAGGCAGCCCTTCCACAGCCCCACAAGCACTGGCGCTCTGAGCTTCCTAGCCACAGCACAGTGGGGACGTTCCTTCTCAGCACAGCCACAGCCCAGCTCCGAAATTCAAAACGTCCAGCCACTGCTCCCACACCAAAGGGGCTAGCACTGAAAGCTCTTGCTGGCCATCACCTGCCCTAGGCAGCCCTTCCACAGCCCCACAAGCACTGGCGCTCTGAGCTTCCTAGCCACAGCACAGTGGGGACGTTCCTTCTCGGCACAGCCAGAGCCCAGCTCCAAAATTCAAAACGTCCAGCCACTGCTCCCACACCAAAGGGGCTAGCACTGAAAGCTCTTGCTGGCCATCACCTGCCCTAGGCAGCCCTTCCACAGCCCCACAAGCACTGGCGCTCTGAGCTTCCTAGCCACAGCACAGTGGGGACGTTCCTTCTCGGCACAGCCAGAGCCCAGCTCCCAAATCGGAAACGTCCAGCCACTGCTCCCACACGAAAGGGGCTAGCACTGAAAGCTCTTGCTGGCCATCACCTGTCCTAGGCAGCCCTTCCACAGCCCCACAAGCACTGGCGCTCTGAGCTTCCGAGCCACAGCACAGTGGGGACGTTCCTTCTCAGCACAGCCACAGCCCAGCTCCGAAATTCGAAACGTCCAGCCACTGCTCCCACACCAAAGGGGCTAGCACTGAAAGCTCTTGCTGGCCATCACCTTCCCTAGGCAGCCCTTCCACAGCCCCACAAGCACTGGCGCTCTGAGCTTCCTAGCCACAGCACAGTGGGGACGTACCTTCTCGGCACAGCCACAGCCCAGCTCCGAAATTCAAAACGTCCAGCCACTGCTCCCACACCAAAGGGGCTAGCACTGAAAGCTCTTGCTGGCCATCACCTTCCCTAGGCAGCCCTTCCACAGCCCCACAAGCACTGGCGCTCTGAGCTTCCTAGCCACAGCACAGTGGGGACGTTCCTTCTCAGCACAGCCACAGCCCAGCTCCGAAATTCAAAACGTCCAGCCACTGCTCCCACACCAAAGGGGCTAGCACTGAAAGCTCTTGCTGGCCATCACCTTCCCTAGGCAGCCCTTCCACAGCCCCACAAGCACTGGCGCTCTGAGCTTCCTAGCCACAGCACAGTGGGGACGTTCCTTCTCAGCACAGCCAGAGCCCAGCTCCGAAATTCAAAACGTCCAGCCACTGCTCTCACACCAAAGGGGCTAGCACTGAAAGCTCTTGCTGGCCATCACCTGCCCTAGGCAGCCCTTCCACAGCCCCACAAGCACTGGCGCTCTGAGCTTCCTAGCCACAGCACACTGGGGACGTTCCTTCTCAGCACAGCCAGAGCCCAGCTCCGAAATTCAAAACGTACAGCCACTGCTCCCACACCAAAGGGGCTAGCACTGAAAGCTCTTGCTGGCCTTCACCTTCCCTAGGCAGCCCTTCCACAGCCCCACAAGCACTGGCGCTCTGAGCTTCCTAGCCACAGCACAGTGGGGACGTTCCTTCTCGGCACAGCGACAGCCCAGCTCCGAAATTCAAAACGTCCAGCCACTGCTCCCACACCAAAGGGGCTAGCACTGAAAGCTCTTGCTGGCCATCACCTGCCCTAGGCAGCCCTTCCACAGCCCCACAAGCACTGGCGCTCTGAGCTTCCTAGCCACAGCACAGTGGGGACGTTCCTTCTCGGCACAGCGACAGCCCAGCTCCGAAATTCAAAACGTCCAGCCACTGCTCCCACACCAAAGGGGCTAGCACTGAAAGCTCTTGCTGGCCATCACCTGCCCTAGGCAGCTCTTCCACAGCCCCACAAGCACTGGCGCTCTGAGCTTCCTAGCCACAGCACAGTGGGGACGTTCCTTCTCAGCACAGCCAGAGCCCAGCTCCGAAATTCAAAACGTACACCCACTGCTCCCACACCAAAGGGGCTAGCACTGAAAGCTCTTGCTGGCCATCACCTGCCCTAGGCAGCCCTTCCACAGCCCCACAAGCACTGGCGCTCTGAGCTTCCTAGCCACAGCACAGTGGGGACGTTCCTTCTCGGCGCAGCGACAGCCCAGCTCCGAAATTCAAAACGTCCAGCCACTGCTCCCACACCAAAGGGGCTAGCACTGAAAGCTCTTGCTGGCCATCACCTGCCCTAGGCAGCCCTTCCACAGCCCCACAAGCACTGGCGCTGTGATCGTCCTAGCCACATCACTTGGGGACGTTCCTTCTCAGCACAGCCACAGCCCAGCTCCGAAATTCAAAACGTCCAGCCACTGCTCCCACACCAAAGGGGCTAGCACTGAAAGCTCTTGCTGGCCATCACCTGCCCTAGGCAGCCCTTCCACAGCCCCACAAGCACTGGCGCTCTGAGCTTCCTAGCCACAGCACAGTGGGGACGTTCCTTCTCGGCACAGCCACAGCCCAGCTGCGAAATTCGAAACGTCCAGCCACTGCTCCCACACCAAAGGGGCTAGCACTGAAAGCTCTTGCTGGCCATCACCTTCCCTAGGCAGCTCTTCCACAGCCCCACAAGCACTGGCGCTCTGAGCTTCCTAGCCACAGCACAGTGGGGACGTTCCTTCTCAGCACAGCCAGAGCCCAGCTCCGAAATTCAAAACGTACAGCCACTGCTCCCACACCAAAGGGGCTAGCACTGAAAGCTCTTGCTGGCCTTCACCTTCCCTAGGCAGCCCTTCCACAGCCCCACAAGCACTGGCGCTCTGAGCTTCCTAGCCACAGCACAGTGGGGACGTTCCTTCTCGGCACAGCGACAGCCCAGCTCCGAAATTCAAAACGTCCAGCCACTGCTCCCACACCAAAGGGGCTAGCACTGAAAGCTCTTGCTGGCCATCACCTGCCCTAGGCAGCCCTTCCACAGCCCCACAAGCACTGGCGCTCTGAGCTTCCTAGCCACAGCACAGTGGGGACGTTCCTTCTCAGCACAGCCACAGCCCAGCTCCGAAATTCAAAACGTCCAGCCACTGCTCCCACACCAAAGGGGCTAGCACTGAAAGCTCTTGCTGGCCATCACCTTCCCTAGGCAGCCCTTCCACAGCCCCACAAGCACTGGCGCTCTGAGCTTCCTAGCCACAGCACAGTGGGGACGTTCCTTCTCGGCACAGCCACAGCCCAGCTCCGAAATTCAAAACGTCCAGCCACTGCTCCCACACCAAAGGGGCTAGCACTGAAAGCTCTTGCTGGCCATCACCTGCCCTAGGCAGCCCTTCCACAGCCCCACAAGCACTGGCGCTCTGAGCTTCCTAGCCACAGCACAGTGGGGACGTTCCTTCTCGGCACAGCCACAGCCCAGCTCCGAAATTCGAAACGTCCAGCCACTGCTCCCACACCAAAGGGGCTAGCACTGAAAGCTCTTGCTGGCCATCACCTTCCCTAGGCAGCCCTTCCACAGCCCCACAAGCACTGGCGCTCTGAGCTTCCTAGCCACAGCACAGTGGGGACGTTCCTTCTCGGCACAGCCACAGCCCAGCTCCGAAATTCAAAACGTCCAGCCACTGCTCCCACACCAAAGGGGCTAGCACTGAAAGCTCTTGCTGGCCATCACCTGCCCTAGGCAGCCCTTCCACAGCCCCACAAGCACTGGCGCTCTGAGCTTCCTAGCCACAGCACAGTGGGGACGTTCCTTCTCAGCACAGCCACAGCCCAGCTCCGAAATTCAAAACGTCCAGCCACTGCTCCCACACCAAAGGGGCTAGCACTGAAAGCTCTTGCTGGCCATCACCTGCCCTAGGCAGCCCTTCCACAGCCCCACAAGCACTGGCGCTCTGAGCTTCCTAGCCACAGCACAGTGGGGACGTTCCTTCTCGGCACAGCCACAGCCCAGCTCCGAAATTCAAAACGTCCAGCCACTGCTCCCACACCAAAGGGGCTAGCACTGAAAGCTCTTGCTGGCCATCACCTTCCCTAGGCAGCCCTTCCACAGCCCCACAAGCACTGGCGCTCTGAGCTTCCTAGCCACAGCACAGTGGGGACGTTCCTTCTCGGCACAGCCACAGCCCAGCTCCGAAATTCAAAACGTCCAGCCACTGCTCCCACACCAAAGGGGCTAGCACTGAAAGCTCTTGCTGGCCATCACCTTCCCTAGGCAGCCCTTCCACAGCCCCACAAGCACTGGCGCTCTGAGCTTCCTAGCCACAGCACAGTGGGGACGTTCCTTCTCGGCACAGCCACAGCCTAGCTCCCAAATTCAAAATGTCCAGCCACTGCTCCCACACCAAAGGGGCTAGCACTGAAAGCTCTTGCTGGCCATCACCTGCCCTAGGCAGCCCTTCCACAGCCCCACAAGCACTGGCGCTCTGAGCTTCCTAGCCACAGCACAGTGGGGACGTTCCTTCTCAGCACAGCCACAGCCCAGCTCCGAAATTCAAAACGTCCAGCCACTGCTCCCACACCAAAGGGGCTAGCACTGAAAGCTCTTGCTGGCCATCACCTTCCCTAGGCAGCCCTTCCACAGCCCCACAAGCACTGGCGCTCTGAGCTTCCTAGCCACAGCACAGTGGGGACGTTCCTTCTCAGCACAGCCACAGCCCAGCTCCGAAATTCGAAACGTCCAGCCACTGCTCCCACACCAAAGGGGCTAGCACTGAAAGCTCTTGCTGGCCATCACCTGCCCTAGGCAGCCCTTCCACAGCCCCACAAGCACTGGCGCTCTGAGCTTCCTAGCCACAGCACAGTGGGGACGTTCCTTCTCGGCACAGCCACAGCCCAGCTCCGAAATTCAAAACGTCCAGCCACTGCTCCCACACCAAAGGGGCTAGCACTGAAAGCTCTTGCTGGCCATCACCTTCCCTAGGCAGCCCTTCCACAGCCCCACAAGCACTGGCGCTCTGAGCTTCCTAGCCACAGCACAGTGGGGACGTTCCTTCTCGGCACAGCCACAGCCCAGCTCCGAAATTCAAAACGTCCAGCCACTGCTCCCACACCAAAGGGGCTAGCACTGAAAGCTCTTGCTGGCCATCACCTGCCCTAGGCAGCCCTTCCACAGCCCCACAAGCACTGGCGCTCTGAGCTTCCTAGCCACAGCACAGTGGGGACGTTCCTTCTCGGCACAGCCACAGCCCAGCTCCGAAATTCAAAACGTCCAGCCACTGCTCCCACACCAAAGGGGCTAGCACTGAAAGCTCTTGCTGGCCATCACCTGCCCTAGGCAGCCCTTCCACAGCCCCACAAGCACTGGCGCTCTGAGCTTCCTAGCCACAGCACAGTGGGGACGTTCCTTCTCGGCACAGCCACAGCCCAGCTCCGAAATTCAAAACGTCCAGCCACTGCTCCCACACCAAAGGGGCTAGCACTGAAAGCTCTTGCTGGCCATCACCTGCCCTAGGCAGCCCTTCCACAGCCCCACAAGCACTGGCGCTCTGAGCTTCCTAGCCACAGCACAGTGGGGACGTTCCTTCTCGGCACAGCCACAGCCCAGCTCCGAAATTCAAAACGTCCAGCCACTGCTCCCACACCAAAGGGGCTAGCACTGAAAGCTCTTGCTGGCCATCACCTGCCCTAGGCAGCCCTTCCACAGCCCCACAAGCACTGGCGCTCTGAGCTTCCTAGCGACAGCACAGTGGGGACGTTCCTTCTCGGCACAGCCACAGCCCAGCTCCGAAATTCGAAACGTCCAGCCACTGCTCCCACACCAAAGGGGCTAGCACTGAAAGCTCTTGCTGGCCATCACCTGCCCTAGGCAGCCCTTCCACAGCCCCACAAGCACTGGCGCTCTGAGCTTCCTAGCCACAGCACAGTGGGGACGTTCCTTCTCGGCACAGCCACAGCCCAGCTCCGAAATTCAAAACGTCCAGCCACTGCTCCCACACCAAAGGGGCTAGCACTGAAAGCTCTTGCTGGCCATCACCTTCCCTAGGCAGCCCTTCCACAGCCCCACAAGCACTGGCGCTCTGAGCTTCCTAGCCACAGCACAGTGGGGACGTTCCTTCTCGGCACAGCCACAGCCCAGCTCCAAAATTCAAAACCTCCAGCCACTGCTCCCACACCAAAGGGGCTAGCACTGAAAGCTCTTGCTGGCCATCACCTGCCCTAGGCAGCCCTTCCACAGCCCCACAAGCACTGGCGCTCTGAGCTTCCTAGCCACAGCACAGTGGGGACGTTCCTTCTCGGCACAGCCACAGCCCAGCTCCGAAATTCAAAACGTCCAGCCACTGCTCCCACACCAAAGGGGCTAGCACTGAAAGCTCTTGCTGGCCATCACCTGCCCTAGGCAGCCCTTCCACAGCCCCACAAGCACTGGCGCTCTGAGCTTCCTAGCCACAGCACAGTGGGGACGTTCCTTCTCGGCACAGCCACAGCCCAGCTCCGAAATTCGAAACGTCCAGCCACTGCTCCCACACCAAAAGGGCTAGCACTGAAAGCTCTTGCTGGCCATCACCTGCCCTAGGCAGCCCTTCCACAGCCCCACAAGCACTGGCGCTCTGAGCTTCCTAGCCACAGCACAGTGGGGACGTTCCTTCTCGGCACAGCCACAGCCCAGCTCCGAAATTCAAAACGTCCAGCCACTGCTCCCACACCAAAGGGGCTAGCACTGAAAGCTCTTGCTGGCCATCACCTGCCCTAGGCAGCCCTTCCACAGCCCCACAAGCACTGGCGCTCTGAGCTTCCTAGCCACAGCACAGTGGGGACGTTCCTTCTCGGCACAGCCACAGCCCAGCTCCCAAATTCAAAACGTCCAGCCACTGCTCCCACACCAAAGGGGCTAGCACTGAAAGCTCTTGCTGGCCATCACCTGCCCTAGGCAGCCCTTCCACAGCCCCACAAGCACTGGCGCTCTGAGCTTCCTAGCCACAGCACAGTGGGGACGTTCCTTCTCGGCACAGCCACAGCCCAGCTCCGAAATTCGAAACGTCCAGCCACTGCTCCCACACCAAAGGGGCTAGCACTGAAAGCTCTTGCTGGCCATCACCTGCCCTAGGCAGCCCTTCCACAGCCCCACAAGCACTGGCGCTCTGAGCTTCCTAGCCACAGCACAGTGGGGACGTTCCTTCTCGGCACAGCCACAGCCCAGCTCCGAAATTCAAAACGTCCAGCCACTGCTCCCACACCAAAGGGGCTAGCACTGAAAGCTCTTGCTGGCCATCACCTGCCCTAGGCAGCCCTTCCACAGCCCCACAAGCACTGGCGCTCTGAGCTTCCTAGCCACAGCACAGTGGGGACGTTCCTTCTCAGCACAGCCACAGCCCAGCTCCGAAATTCAAAACGTCCAGCCACTGCTCCCACACCAAAGGGGCTAGCACTGAAAGCTCTTGCTGGCCATCACCTGCCCTAGGCAGCCCTTCCACAGCCCCACAAGCACTGGCGCTCTGAGCTTCCTAGCCACAGCACAGTGGGGACGTTCCTTCTCGGCACAGCCACAGCCCAGCTCCGAAATTCGAAACGTCCAGCCACTGCTCCCACACCAAAGGGGCTAGCACTGAAAGCTCTTGCTGGCCATCACCTGCCCTAGGCAGCCCTTCCACAGCCCCACAAGCACTGGCGCTCTGAGCTTCCTAGCCACAGCACAGTGGGGACGTTCCTTCTCGGCACAGCCACAGCCCAGCTCCGAAATTCAAAACGTCCAGCCACTGCTCCCACACCAAAGGGGCTAGCACTGAAAGCTCTTGCTGGCCATCACCTGCCCTAGGCAGCCCTTCCACAGCCCCACAAGCACTGGCGCTCTGAGCTTCCTAGCGACAGCACAGTGGGGACGTTCCTTCTCGGCACAGCCACAGCCCAGCTCCGAAATTCGAAACGTCCAGCCACTGCTCCCACACCAAAGGGGCTAGCACTGAAAGCTCTTGCTGGCCATCACCTTCCCTAGGCTGCCCTTCCACAGCCCCACAAGCACTGGCGCTCTGAGCTTCCTAGCCACAGCACAGTGGGGACGTTCCTTCTCGGCACAGCCACAGCCCAGCTCCGAAATTCAAAACGTCCAGCCACTGCTCCCACACCAAAGGGGCTAGCACTGAAAGCTCTTGCTGGCCATCACCTGCCCTAGGCAGCCCTTCCACAGCCCCACAAGCACTGGCGCTCTGAGCTTCCTAGCCACAGCACAGTGGGGACGTTCCTTCTCGGCACAGCCACAGCCCAGCTCTGAAATTCGAAACGTCCAGCCACTGCTCCCACACCAAAGGGGCTAGCACTGAAAGCTCTTGCTGGCCATCACCTGCCCTAGGCAGCCCTTCCACAGCCCCACAAGCACTGGCGCTCTGAGCTTCCTAGCCACAGCACAGTGGGGACGTTCCTTCTCACCACAGCGACAGCCCAGCTCCGAAATTCAAAACGTCCAGCCACTGCTCCCACACCAAAAGGGCTAGCACTGAAAGCTCTTGCTGGCCATCACCTGCCCTAGGCAGCCCTTCCACAGCCCCACAAGCACTGGCGCTCTGAGCTTCCTAGCCACAGCACAGTGGGGACGTTCCTTCTCGGCACAGCGACAGCCCAGCTCCGAAATTCAAAACGTCCAGCCACTGCTCCCACACCAAAGGGGCTAGCACTGAAAGCTCTTGCTGGCCATCACCTGCCCTAGGCAGCCCTTCCACAGCCCCACAAGCACTGGCGCTCTGAGCTTCCTAGCCACAGCACAGTGGGGACGTTCCTTCTCGGCACAGCCACAGCCCAGCTCCGAAATTCAAAACGTCCAGCCACTGCTCCCACACCAAAGGGGCTAGCACTGAAAGCTCTTGCTGGCCATCACCTGCCCTAGGCAGCCCTTCCACAGCCCCACAAGCACTGGCGCTCTGAGCTTCCTAGCCACAGCACAGTGGGGACGTTCCTTCTCGGCACAGCCACAGCCCAGCTCCGAAATTCAAAACGTCCAGCCACTGCTCCCACACCAAAGGGGCTAGCACTGAAAGCTCTTGCTGGCCATCACCTGCCCTAGGCAGCCCTTCCACAGCCCCACAAGCACTGGCGCTCTGAGCTTCCTAGCCACAGCACAGTGGGGACGTTCCTTCTCGGCACAGCCACAGCCCAGCTCCGAAATTCGAAACGTCCAGCCACTGCTCCCACACCAAAGGGGCTAGCACTGAAAGCTCTTGCTGGCCATCACCTGCCCTAGGCAGCCCTTCCACAGCCCCACAAGCACTGGCGCTCTGAGCTTCCTAGCCACAGCACAGTGGGGACGTTCCTTCTCGGCACAGCGACAGCCCAGCTCCGAAATTCAAAACGTCCAGCCACTGCTCCCACACCAAAGGGGCTAGCACTGAAAGCTCTTGCTGGCCATCACCTGCCCTAGGCAGCCCTTCCACAGCCCCACAAGCACTGGCGCTCTGAGCTTCCTAGCCACAGCACAGTGGGGACGTTCCTTCTCGGCACAGCGACAGCCCAGCTCCGAAATTCAAAACGTCCAGCCACTGCTCCCACACCAAAGGGGCTAGCACTGAAAGCTCTTGCTGGCCATCACCTGCCCTAGGCAGCCCTTCCACAGCCCCACAAGCACTGGCGCTCTGAGCTTCCTAGCCACAGCACAGTGGGGACGTTCCTTCTCGGCACAGCGACAGCCCAGCTCCGAAATTCAAAACGTCCAGCCACTGCTCCCACACCAAAAGGGCTAGCACTGAAAGCTCTTGCTGGCCATCACCTGCCCTAGGCAGCCCTTCCACAGCCCCACAAGCACTGGCGCTCTGAGCTTCCTAGCCACAGCACAGTGGGGACGTTCCTTCTCGGCACAGCCACAGCCCAGCTCCGAAATTCAAAACGTCCAGCCACTGCTCCCACACCAAAGGGGCTAGCACTGAAAGCTCTTGCTGGCCATCACCTGCCCTAGGCAGCCCTTCCACAGCCCCACAAGCACTGGCGCTCTGAGCTTCCTAGCCACAGCACAGTGGGGACGTTCCTTCTCGGCACAGCCACAGCCCAGCTCCGAAATTCAAAACGTCCAGCCACTGCTCCCACACCAAAGGGGCTAGCACTGAAAGCTCTTGCTGGCCATCACCTTCCCTAGGCAGCCCTTCCACAGCCCCACAAGCACTGGCGCTCTGAGCTTCCTAGCCACAGCACAGTGGGGACGTTCCTTCTCGGCACAGCCACAGCCCAGCTCCGAAATTCAAAACGTCCAGCCACTGCTCCCACACCAAAGGGGCTAGCACTGAAAGCTCTTGCTGGCCATCACCTGCCCTAGGCAGCCCTTCCACAGCCCCACAAGCACTGGCGCTCTGAGCTTCCTAGCCACAGCACAGTGGGGACGTTCCTTCTCAGCACAGCCACAGCCCAGCTCCGAAATTCAAAACCTCCAGCCACTGCTCCCACACCAAAGGGGCTAGCACTGAAAGCTCTTGCTGGCCATCACCTTCCCTAGGCAGCCCTTCCACAGCCCCACAAGCACTGGCGCTCTGAGCTTCCTAGCCACAGCACAGTGGGGACGTTCCTTCTCGGCACAGCCACAGCCCAGCTCCGAAATTCAAAACGTCCAGCCACTGCTCCCACACCAAAGGGGCTAGCACTGAAAGCTCTTGCTGGCCATCACCTGCCCTAGGCAGCCCTTCCACAGCCCCACAAGCACTGGCGCTCTGAGCTTCCTAGCCACAGCACAGTGGGGACGTTCCTTCTCGGCACAGCCACAGCCCAGCTCCGAAATTCGAAACGTCCAGCCACTGCTCCCACACCAAAGGGGCTAGCACTGAAAGCTCTTGCTGGCCATCACCTGCCCTAGGCAGCCCTTCCACAGCCCCACAAGCACTGGCACTCTGAGCTTCCTAGCCACAGCACAGTGGGGACGTTCCTTCTCGGCACAGCCACAGCCCAGCTCCGAAATTCAAAACGTCCAGCCACTGCTCCCACACCAAAGGGGCTAGCACTGAAAGCTCTTGCTGGCCATCACCTTCCCTAGGCAGCCCTTCCACAGCCCCACAAGCACTGGCGCTCTGAGCTTCCTAGCCACAGCACAGTGGGGACGTTCCTTCTCGGCACAGCCTCAGCCCAGCTCCGAAATTCAAAACCTCCAGCCACTGCTCCCACACCAAAGGGGCTAGCACTGAAAGCTCTTGCTGGCCATCACCTGCCCTAGGCAGCCCTTCCACAGCCCCACAAGCACTGGCGCTCTGAGCTTCCGAGCCACAGCACAGTGGGGACGTTCCTTCTCGGCACAGCCACAGCCCAGCTCCGAAATTCGAAACGTCCAGCCACTGCTCCCACACCAAAGGGGCTAGCACTGAAAGCTCTTGCTGGCCAGCACCTTCCCTAGGCAGCCCTTCCACAGCCCCACAAGCACTGGCGCTCTGAGCTTCCTAGCCACAGCACAGTGGGGACGTTCCTTCTCGGCACAGCCACAGCCCAGCTCCGAAATTCAAAACGTCCAGCCACTGCTCCCACACCAAAGGGGCTAGCACTGAAAGCTCTTGCTGGCCATCACCTGCCCTAGGCAGCCCTTCCACAGCCCCACAAGCACTGGTGCTCTGAGCTTCCTAGCCACAGCACAGTGGGGACGTTCCTTCTCGGCACAGCCTCAGCCCAGCTCCGAAATTCAAAACGTCCAGCCACTGCTCCCACACCAAAGGGGCTAGCACTGAAAGCTCTTGCTGGCCATCACCTGCCCTAGGCAGCCCTTCCACAGCCCCACAAGCACTGGCGCTCTGAGCTTCCTAGCCACAGCACAGTGGGGACGTTCCTTCTCGGCACAGCCTCAGCCCAGCTCCGAAATTCAAAACCTCCAGCCACTGCTCCCACACCAAAGGGGCTAGCACTGAAAGCTCTTGCTGGCCATCACCTGCCCTAGGCAGCCCTTCCACAGCCCCACAAGCACTGGCGCTCTGAGCTTCCGAGCCACAGCACAGTGGGGACGTTCCTTCTCGGCACAGCCACAGCCCAGCTCCGAAATTCGAAACGTCCAGCCACTGCTCCCACACCAAAGGGGCTAGCACTGAAAGCTCTTGCTGGCCAGCACCTTCCCTAGGCAGCCCTTCCACAGCCCCACAAGCACTGGCGCTCTGAGCTTCCTAGCCACAGCACAGTGGGGACGTTCCTTCTCGGCACAGCCACAGCCCAGCTCCGAAATTCAAAACGTCCAGCCACTGCTCCCACACCAAAGGGGCTAGCACTGAAAGCTCTTGCTGGCCATCACCTGCCCTAGGCAGCCCTTCCACAGCCCCACAAGCACTGGTGCTCTGAGCTTCCTAGCCACAGCACAGTGGGGACGTTCCTTCTCGGCACAGCCTCAGCCCAGCTCCGAAATTCAAAACGTCCAGCCACTGCTCCCACACCAAAGGGGCTAGCACTGAAAGCTCTTGCTGGCCATCACCTGCCCTAGGCAGCCCTTCCACAGCCCCACAAGCACTGGCGCTCTGAGCTTCCTAGCCACAGCACAGTGGGGACGTTCCTTCTCGGCACAGCGACAGCCCAGCTCCGAAATTCGAAACGTCCAGCCACTGCTCCCACACCAAAGGGGCTAGCACTGAAAGCTCTTGCTGGCCATCACCTTCCCTAGGCAGCCCTTCCACAGCCCCACAAGCACTGGCGCTCTGAGCTTCCTAGCCACAGCACAGTGGGGACGTTCCTTCTCGGCACAGCCACAGCCCAGCTCCGAAATTCGAAACGTCCAGCCACTGCTCCCACACCAAAGGGGCTAGCACTGAAAGCTCTTGCTGGCCATCACCTGCCCTAGGCAGCCCTTCCACAGCCCCACAAGCACTGGCGCTCTGAGCTTCCTAGCCACAGCACAGTGGGGACGTTCCTTCTCGGCACAGCCACAGCCCAGCTCCGAAATTCAAAACGTCCAGCCACTGCTCCCACACCAAAGGGGCTAGCACTGAAACCTCTTGCTGGCCATCACCTGCCCTAGGCAGCCCTTCCACAGCCCCACAAGCACTGGCGCTCTGAGCTTCCTAGCCACAGCACAGTGGGGACGTTCCTTCTCAGCACAGCCACAGCCCAGCTCCGAAATTCAAAACGTCCAGCCACTGCTCCCACACCAAAGGGGCTAGCACTGAAAGCTCTTGCTGGCCATCACCTTCCCTAGGCAGCCCTTCCACAGCCCCACAAGCACTGGCGCTCTGAGCTTCCTAGCCACAGCACAGTGGGGACGTTCCTTCTCGGCACAGCCACAGCCCAGCTCCGAAATTCGAAACGTCCAGCCACTGCTCCCACACCAAAGGGGCTAGCACTGAAAGCTCTTGCTGGCCATCACCTTCCCTAGGCAGCCCTTCCACAGCCCCACAAGCACTGGCGCTCTGAGCTTCCTAGCCACAGCACAGTGGGGACGTTCCTTCTCGGCACAGCCACAGCCCAGCTCCGAAATTCGAAACGTCCAGCCACTGCTCCCACACCAAAGGGGCTAGCACTGAAAGCTCTTGCTGGCCATCACCTGCCCTAGGCAGCCCTTCCACAGCCCCACAAGCACTGGCGCTCTGAGCTTCCTAGCCACAGCACAGTGGGGACGTTCCTTCTCGGCACAGCCACAGCCCAGCTCCGAAATTCAAAACGTCCAGCCACTGCTCCCACACCAAAGGGGCTAGCACTGAAAGCTCTTGCTGGCCATCACCTTCCCTAGGCTGCCCTTCCACAGCCCCACAAGCACTGGCGCTCTGAGCTTCCTAGCCACAGCACAGTGGGGACGTTCCTTCTCGGCACAGCCACAGCCCAGCTCCGAAATTCAAAACGTCCAGCCACTGCTCCCACACCAAAGGGGCTAGCACTGAAAGCTCTTGCTGGCCATCACCTGCCCTAGGCAGCCCTTCCACAGCCCCACAAGCACTGGTGCTCTGAGCTTCCTAGCCACAGCACAGTGGGGACGTTCCTTCTCGGCACAGCCTCAGCCCAGCTCCGAAATTCAAAACGTCCAGCCACTGCTCCCACACCAAAGGGGCTAGCACTGAAAGCTCTTGCTGGCCATCACCTGCCCTAGGCAGCCCTTCCACAGCCCCACAAGCACTGGCGCTCTGAGCTTCCTAGCCACAGCACAGTGGGGACGTTCCTTCTCGGCACAGCGACAGCCCAGCTCCGAAATTCGAAACGTCCAGCCACTGCTCCCACACCAAAGGGGCTAGCACTGAAAGCTCTTGCTGGCCATCACCTTCCCTAGGCAGCCCTTCCACAGCCCCACAAGCACTGGCGCTCTGAGCTTCCTAGCCACAGCACAGTGGGGACGTTCCTTCTCGGCACAGCCACAGCCCAGCTCCGAAATTCAAAACGTCCAGCCACTGCTCCCACACCAAAGGGGCTAGCACTGAAAGCTCTTGCTGGCCATCACCTGCCCTAGGCAGCCCTTCCACAGCCCCACAAGCACTGGCGCTCTGAGCTTCCTAGCCACAGCACAGTGGGGACGTTCCTTCTCGGCACAGCCACAGCCCAGCTCCGAAATTCAAAACGTCCAGCCACTGCTCCCACACCAAAGGGGCTAGCACTGAAAGCTCTTGCTGGCCATCACCTTCCCTAGGCAGCCCTTCCACAGCCCCACAAGCACTGGCGCTCTGAGCTTCCTAGCCACAGCACAGTGGGGACGTTCCTTCTCGGCACAGCCACAGCCCAGCTCCGAAATTCGAAACGTCCAGCCACTGCTCCCACACCAAAGGGGCTAGCACTGAAAGCTCTTGCTGGCCATCACCTTCCCTAGGCAGCCCTTCCACAGCCCCACAAGCACTGGCGCTCTGAGCTTCCTAGCCACAGCACAGTGGGGACGTTCCTTCTCGGCACAGCCACAGCCCAGCTCCCAAATTCGAAACGTCCAGCCACTGCTCCCACACCAAAGGGGCTAGCACTGAAAGCTCTTGCTGGCCATCACCTGCCCTAGGCAGCCCTTCCACAGCCCCACAAGCACTGGCGCTCTGAGCTTCCTAGCCACAGCACAGTGGGGACGTTCCTTCTCGGCACAGCCACAGCCCAGCTCCGAAATTCAAAACGTCCAGCCACTGCTCCCACACCAAAGGGGCTAGCACTGAAAGCTCTTGCTGGCCATCACCTTCCCTAGGCAGCCCTTCCACAGCCCCACAAGCACTGGCGCTCTGAGCTTCCTAGCCACAGCACAGTGGGGACGTTCCTTCTCGGCACAGCCAGAGCCCAGCTCCGAAATTCAAAACGTCCAGCCACTGCTCCCACACCAAAGGGGCTAGCACTGAAAGCTCTTGCTGGCCATCACCTTCCCTAGGCAGCCCTTCCACAGCCCCACAAGCACTGGCGCTCTGAGCTTCCTAGCCACAGCACAGTGGGGACGTTCCTTCTCGGCACAGCCACAGCCCAGCTCCGAAATTCAAAACGTCCAGCCACTGCTCCCACACCAAAGGGGCTAGCACTGAAAGCTCTTGCTGGCCATCACCTGCCCTAGGCAGCCCTTCCACAGCCCCACAAGCACTGGCGCTCTGAGCTTCCTAGCCACAGCACAGTGGGGACGTTCCTTCTCGGCACAGCCACAGCCCAGCTCCGAAATTCAAAACGTCCAGCCACTGCTCCCACACCAAAGGGGCTAGCACTGAAAGCTCTTGCTGGCCATCACCTTCCCTAGGCTGCCCTTCCACAGCCCCACAAGCACTGGCGCTCTGAGCTTCCTAGCCACAGCACAGTGGGGACGTTCCTTCTCGGCACAGCCACAGCCCAGCTCCGAAATTCAAAACGTCCAGCCACTGCTCCCACACCAAAGGGGCTAGCACTGAAACCTCTTGCTGGCCATCACCTGCCCTAGGCAGCCCTTCCACAGCCCCACAAGCACTGGCGCTCTGAGCTTCCTAGCCACAGCACAGTGGGGACGTTCCTTCTCAGCACAGCCACAGCCCAGCTGCGAAATTCGAAACGTCCAGCCACTGCTCCCACACCAAAGGGGCTAGCACTGAAAGCTCTTGCTGGCCATCACCTTCCCTAGGCAGCCCTTCCACAGCCCCACAAGCACTGGCGCTCTGAGCTTCCTAGCCACAGCACAGTGGGGACGTTCCTTCTCGGCACAGCCACAGCCCAGCTCCGAAATTCGAAACGTCCAGCCACTGCTCCCACACCAAAGGGGCTAGCACTGAAAGCTCTTGCTGGCCATCACCTTCCCTAGGCAGCCCTTCCACAGCCCCACAAGCACTGGCGCTCTGAGCTTCCTAGCCACAGCACAGTGGGGACGTTCCTTCTCGGCACAGCCACAGCCCAGCTCCGAAATTCGAAACGTCCAGCCACTGCTCCCACACCAAAGGGGCTAGCACTGAAAGCTCTTGCTGGCCATCACCTGCCCTAGGCAGCCCTTCCACAGCCCCACAAGCACTGGCGCTCTGAGCTTCCTAGCCACAGCACAGTGGGGACGTTCCTTCTCGGCACAGCCACAGCCCAGCTCCGAAATTCAAAACGTCCAGCCACTGCTCCCACACCAAAGGGGCTAGCACTGAAAGCTCTTGCTGGCCATCACCTTCCCTAGGCTGCCCTTCCACAGCCCCACAAGCACTGGCGCTCTGAGCTTCCTAGCCACAGCACAGTGGGGACGTTCCTTCTCGGCACAGCCAGAGCCCAGCTCCGAAATTCAAAACGTCCAGCCACTGCTCCCACACCAAAGGGGCTAGCACTGAAAGCTCTTGCTGGCCATCACCTTCCCTAGGCAGCCCTTCCACAGCCCCACAAGCACTGGCGCTCTGAGCTTCCTAGCCACAGCACAGTGGGGACGTTCCTTCTCGGCACAGCCACAGCCCAGCTCCGAAATTCAAAACGTCCAGCCACTGCTCCCACACCAAAGGGGCTAGCACTGAAAGCTCTTGCTGGCCATCACCTGCCCTAGGCAGCCCTTCCACAGCCCCACAAGCACTGGCGCTCTGAGCTTCCTAGCCACAGCACAGTGGGGACGTTCCTTCTCGGCACAGCCACAGCCCAGCTCCGAAATTCAAAACGTCCAGCCACTGCTCCCACACCAAAGGGGCTAGCACTGAAAGCTCTTGCTGGCCATCACCTGCCCTAGGCTGCCCTTCCACAGCCCCACAAGCACTGGCGCTCTGAGCTTCCTAGCCACAGCACAGTGGGGACGTTCCTTCTCACCACAGCCACAGCCCAGCTCCGAAATTCAAAACCTCCAGCCACTGCTCCCACACCAAAGGGGCTAGCACTGAAAGCTCTTGCTGGCCATCACCTGCCCTAGGCAGCCCTTCCACAGCCCCACAAGCACTGGCGCTCTGAGCTTCCTAGCCACAGCACAGTGGGGACGTTCCTTCTCGGCACAGCCACAGCCCAGCTCCCAAATTCGAAACGTCCAGCCACTGCTCCCACACCAAAGGGGCTAGCACTGAAAGCTCTTGCTGGCCATCACCTGCCCTAGGCAGCCCTTCCACAGCCCCACAAGCACTGGCGCTCTGAGCTTCCTAGCCACAGCACAGTGGGGACGTTCCTTCTCGGCACAGCCACAGCCCAGCTCCCAAATTCGAAACGTCCAGCCACTGCTCCCACACCAAAGGGGCTAGCACTGAAAGCTCTTGCTGGCCATCACCTGCCCTAGGCAGCCCTTCCACAGCCCCACAAGCACTGGCGCTCTGAGCTTCCTAGCCACAGCACAGTGGGGACGTTCCTTCTCGGCACAGCCACAGCCCAGCTCCGAAATTCAAAACGTCCAGCCACTGCTCCCACACCAAAGGGGCTAGCACTGAAAGCTCTTGCTGGCCATCACCTTCCCTAGGCAGCCCTTCCACAGCCCCACAAGCACTGGCGCTCTGAGCTTCCTAGCCACAGCACAGTGGGGACGTTCCTTCTCGGCACAGCCACAGCCCAGCTCCGAAATTCGAAACGTCCAGCCACTGCTCCCACACCAAAGGGGCTAGCACTGAAAGCTCTTGCTGGCCATCACCTGCCCTAGGCAGCCCTTCCACAGCCCCACAAGCACTGGCGCTCTGAGCTTCCTAGCCACAGCACAGTGGGGACGTTCCTTCTCGGCACAGCCACAGCCCAGCTCCGAAATTCAAAACGTCCAGCCACTGCTCCCACACCAAAGGGGCTAGCACTGAAAGCTCTTGCTGGCCATCACCTGCCCTAGGCAGCCCTTCCACAGCCCCACAAGCACTGGCGCTCTGAGCTTCCTAGCCACAGCACAGTGGGGACGTTCCTTCTCGGCACAGCCACAGCCCAGCTCCGAAATTCAAAACGTCCAGCCACTGCTCCCACACCAAAGGGGCTAGCACTGAAAGCTCTTGCTGGCCATCACCTGCCCTAGGCAGCCCTTCCACAGCCCCACAAGCACTGGCGCTCTGAGCTTCCTAGCCACAGCACAGTGGGGACGTTCCTTCTCGGCACAGCCACAGCCCAGCTCCGAAATTCAAAACATCCAGCCACTGCTCCCACACCAAAGGGGCTAGCACTGAAAGCTCTTGCTGGCCATCACCTGCCCTAGGCAGCCCTTCCACAGCCCCACAAGCACTGGCGCTCTGAGCTTCCTAGCCACAGCACAGTGGGGACGTTCCTTCTCAGCACAGCCACAGCCCAGCTGCGAAATTCGAAACGTCCAGCCACTGCTCCCACACCAAAGGGGCTAGCACTGAAAGCTCTTGCTGGCCATCACCTTCCCTAGGCAGCCCTTCCACAGCCCCACAAGCACTGGCGCTCTGAGCTTCCTAGCCACAGCACAGTGGGGACGTTCCTTCTCGGCACAGCCACAGCCCAGCTCCGAAATTCGAAACGTCCAGCCACTGCTCCCACACCAAAGGGGCTAGCACTGAAAGCTCTTGCTGGCCATCACCTTCCCTAGGCAGCCCTTCCACAGCCCCACAAGCACTGGCGCTCTGAGCTTCCTAGCCACAGCACAGTGGGGACGTTCCTTCTCGGCACAGCCACAGCCCAGCTCCCAAATTCGAAACGTCCAGCCACTGCTCCCACACCAAAGGGGCTAGCACTGAAAGCTCTTGCTGGCCATCACCTGCCCTAGGCAGCCCTTCCACAGCCCCACAAGCACTGGCGCTCTGAGCTTCCTAGCCACAGCACAGTGGGGACGTTCCTTCTCGGCACAGCCACAGCCCAGCTCCCAAATTCGAAACGTCCAGCCACTGCTCCCACACCAAAGGGGCTAGCACTGAAAGCTCTTGCTGGCCATCACCTGCCCTAGGCAGCCCTTCCACAGCCCCACAAGCACTGGCGCTCTGAGCTTCCTAGCCACAGCACAGTGGGGACGTTCCTTCTCGGCACAGCCACAGCCCAGCTCCGAAATTCGAAACGTCCAGCCACTGCTCCCACACCAAAGGGGCTAGCACTGAAAGCTCTTGCTGGCCATCACCTGCCCTAGGCAGCCCTTCCACAGCCCCACAAGCACTGGCGCTCTGAGCTTCCTAGCCACAGCACAGTGGGGACGTTCCTTCTCGGCACAGCCACAGCCCAGCTCCGAAATTCAAAACGTCCAGCCACTGCTCCCACACCAAAGGGGCTAGCACTGAAACCTCTTGCTGGCCATCACCTGCCCTAGGCAGCCCTTCCACAGCCCCACAAGCACTGGCGCTCTGAGCTTCCTAGCCACAGCACAGTGGGGACGTTCCTTCTCGGCACAGCCACAGCCCAGCTCCGAAATTCAAAACGTCCAGCCACTGCTCCCACACCAAAGGGGCTAGCACTGAAAGCTCTTGCTGGCCATCACCTGCCCTAGGCAGCCCTTCCACAGCCCCACAAGCACTGGCGCTCTGAGCTTCCTAGCCACAGCACAGTGGGGACGTTCCTTCTCGGCACAGCCACAGCCCAGCTCCGAAATTCAAAACGTCCAGCCACTGCTCCCACACCAAAGGGGCTAGCACTGAAAGCTCTTGCTGGCCATCACCTGCCCTAGGCAGCCCTTCCACAGCCCCACAAGCACTGGCGCTCTGAGCTTCCTAGCCACAGCACAGTGGGGACGTTCCTTCTCGGCACAGCCACAGCCCAGCTCCGAAATTCGAAACGTCCAGCCACTGCTCCCACACCAAAGGGGCTAGCACTGAAAGCTCTTGCTGGCCATCACCTTCCCTAGGCAGCCCTTCCACAGCCCCACAAGCACTGGCGCTCTGAGCTTCCTAGCCACAGCACAGTGGGGACGTTCCTTCTCGGCACAGCCACAGCCCAGCTCCCAAATTCGAAACGTCCAGCCACTGCTCCCACACCAAAGGGGCTAGCACTGAAAGCTCTTGCTGGCCATCACCTGCCCTAGGCAGCCCTTCCACAGCCCCACAAGCACTGGCGCTCTGAGCTTCCTAGCCACAGCACAGTGGGGACGTTCCTTCTCAGCACAGCCACAGCCCAGCTCCGAAATTCAAAACCTCCAGCCACTGCTCCCACACCAAAAGGGCAAGCACTGAAAGCTCTTGCTGGCCATCACCTGCCCTAGGCAGCCCTTCCACAGCCCCACAAGCACTGGCGCTCTGAGCTTCCTAGCCACAGCACAGTGGGGACGTTCCTTCTCAGCACAGCCACAGCCCAGCTCCGAAATTCGAAACGTCCAGCCACTGCTCCCACACCAAAGGGGCTAGCACTGAAAGCTCTTGCTGGCCATCACCTGCCCTAGGCAGCCCTTCCACAGCCCCACAAGCACTGGCGCTCTGAGCTTCCTAGCCACAGCACAGTGGGGGCGTTCCTTCTCGGCACAGCCACAGCCCAGCTCCGAAATTCAAAACGTCCAGCCACTGCTCCCACACCAAAGGGGCTAGCACTGAAAGCTCTTGCTGGCCATCACCTGCCCTAGGCAGCCCTTCCACAGCCCCACAAGCACTGGCGCTCTGAGCTTCCTAGCCACAGCACAGTGGGGACGTTCCTTCTCGGCACAGCCACAGCCCAGCTCCGAAATTCAAAACGTACAGCCACTGCTCCCACACCAAAGGGGCTAGCACTGAAAGCTCTTGCTGGCCATCACCTGCCCTAGGCAGCCCTTCCACAGCCCCACAAGCACTGGCGCTCTGAGCTTCCTAGCCACAGCACAGTGGGGACGTTCCTTCTCGGCACAGCCACAGCCCAGCTCCGAAATTCAAAACGTCCAGCCACTGCTCCCACACCAAAGGGGCTAGCACTGAAAGCTCTTGCTGGCACATCACCTTCCCTAGGCAGCCCTTCCACAGCCCCACAAGCACTGGCGCTCTGAGCTTCCTAGCCACAGCACAGTGGGGACGTTCCTTCTCGGCACAGCCACAGCCCAGCTCCGAAATTCAAAACTTCCAGCCACTGCTCCCACACCAAAGGGGCTAGCACTGAAAGTTCTTGCTGGCCATCACCTTCCCTAGGCTGCCCTTCCACAGCCCCACAAGCACTGGCGCTCTGAGCTTCCTAGCCACAGCACAGTGGGGACGTTCCTTCTCGGCACAGCCACAGCCCAGCTCCGAAATTCGAAACGTCCAGCCACTGCTCCCACACCAAAGGGGCTAGCACTGAAAGCTCTTGCTGGCCATCACCTTCCCTAGGCAGCCCTTCCACAGCCCCACAAGCACTGGCGCTCTGAGCTTCCTAGCCACAGCACAGTGGGGACGTTCCTTCTCAGCACAGCCACAGCCCAGCTCCGAAATTCAAAACGTCCAGCCACTGCTCCCACACCAAAGGGGCTAGCACTGAAAGCTCTTGCTGGCCATCACCTGCCCTAGGCTGCCCTTCCACAGCCCCACAAGCACTGGCGCTCTGAGCTTCCTAGCCACAGCACAGTGGGGACGTTCCTTCTCGGCACAGCCACAGCCCAGCTCCGAAATTCAAAACGTCCAGCCACTGCTCCCACACCAAAGGGGCTAGCACTGAAAGCTCTTGCTGGCCATCACCTGCCCTAGGCAGCCCTTCCACAGCCCCACAAGCACTGGCGCTCTGAGCTTCCTAGCCACAGCACAGTGGGGACGTTCCTTCTCGGCACAGCCAGAGCCCAGCTCCGAAATTCGAAACGTCCAGCCACTGCTCCCACACCAAAGGGGCTAGCACTGAAAGCTCTTGCTGGCCATCACCTTCCCTAGGCAGCCCTTCCACAGCCCCACAAGCACTGGCGCTCTGAGCTTCCTAGCCACAGCACAGTGGGGACGTTCCTTCTCGGCACAGCCACAGCCCAGCTCCGAAATTCGAAACGTCCAGCCACTGCTCCCACACCAAAGGGGCTAGCACTGAAAGCTCTTGCTGGCCATCACCTTCCCTAGGCAGCCCTTCCACAGCCCCACAAGCACTGGCGCTCTGAGCTTCCTAGCCACAGCACAGTGGGGACGTTCCTTCTCGGCACAGGCACAGCCCAGCTCCGAAATTCAAAACCTCCAGCCACTGCTCCCACACCAAAAGGGCTAGCACTGAAAGCTCTTGCTGGCCATCACCTGCCCTAGGCAGCCCTTCCACAGCCCCACAAGCACTGGCGCTCTGAGCTTCCTAGCCACAGCACAGTGGGGGACGTTCCTTCTCGGCACAGCCACAGCCCAGCTCCGAAATTCAAAACGTCCAGCCACTGCTCCCACACCAAAGGGGCTAGCACTGAAAGCTCTTGCTGGCCATCACCTGCCCTAGGCAGCCCTTCCACAGCCCCACAAGCACTGGCGCTCTGAGCTTCCTAGCCACAGCACAGTGGGGACGTTCCTTCTCGGCACAGCCACAGCCCAGCTCCGAAATTCAAAACGTCCAGCCACTGCTCCCACACCAAAGGGGCTAGCACTGAAAGCTCTTGCTGGCCATCACCTTCCCTAGGCAGCCCTTCCACAGCCCCACAAGCACTGGCGCTCTGAGCTTCCTAGCCACAGCACAGTGGGGACGTTCCTTCTCAGCACAGCCACAGCCCAGCTCCGAAATTCAAAACGACCAGCCACTGCTCCCACACCAAAGGGGCTAGCACTGAAAGCTCTTGCTGGCCATCACCTTCCCTAGGCAGCCCTTCCACAGCCCCACAAGCACTGGCGCTCTGAGCTTCCTAGCCACAGCACAGTGGGGACGTTCCTTCTCGGCACAGCCAGAGCCCAGCTCTGAAATTCAAAACGTCCAGCCACTGCTCCCACACCAAAGGGGCTAGCACTGAAAGCTCTTGCTGGCCATCACCTGCCCTAGGCAGCCCTTCCACAGCCCCACAAGCACTGGCGCTCTGAGCTTCCTAGCCACAGCACAGTGGGGACGTTCCTTCTCGGCACAGCCACAGCCCAGCTCCGAAATTCGAAACGTCCAGCCACTGCTCCCACACCAAAGGGGCTAGCACTGAAAGCTCTTGCTGGCCATCACCTGCCCTAGGCAGCCCTTCCACAGCCCCACAAGCACTGGCGCTCTGAGCTTCCTAGCCACAGCACAGTGGGGACGTTCCTTCTCGGCACAGCCACAGCCCAGCTCCGAAATTCAAAACCTCCAGCCACTGCTCCCACACCAAAAGGGCTAGCACTGAAAGCTCTTGCTGGCCATCACCTGCCCTAGGCAGCCCTTCCACAGCCCCACAAGCACTGGCGCTCTGAGCTTCCTAGCCACAGCACAGTGGGGACGTTCCTTCTCGGCACAGCCACAGCCCAGCTCCGAAATTCAAAACGTCCAGCCACTGCTCCCACACCAAAGGGGCTAGCACTGAAAGCTCTTGCTGGCCATCACCTGCCCTAGGCAGCCCTTCCACAGCCCCACAAGCACTGGCGCTCTGAGCTTCCTAGCCACAGCACAGTGGGGACGTTCCTTCTCGGCACAGCCACAGCCCAGCTCCGAAATTCGAAACGTCCAGCCACTGCTCCCACACCAAAGGGGCTAGCACTGAAAGCTCTTGCTGGCCATCACCTTCCCTAGGCAGCCCTTCCACAGCCCCACAAGCACTGGCGCTCTGAGCTTCCTAGCCACAGCACAGTGGGGACGTTCCTTCTCGGCACAGCGACAGCCCAGCTCCGAAATTCAAAACGTCCAGCCACTGCTCCCACACCAAAGGGGCTAGCACTGAAAGCTCTTGCTAGCCATCACCTGCCCTAGGCAGCCCTTCCACAGCCCCACAAGCACTGGCGCTCTGAGCTTCCTAGCCACAGCACAGTGGGGACGTTCCTTCTCGGCACAGCCACAGCCCAGCTCCGAAATTCAAAACGTCCAGCCACTGCTCCCACACCAAAAGGGCTAGCACTGAAAGCTCTTGCTGGCCATCACCTGCCCTAGGCAGCCCTTCCACAGCCCCACAAGCACTGGCGCTCTGAGCTTCCTAGCCACAGCACAGTGGGGACGTTCCTTCTCGGCACAGCCACAGCCCAGCTCCGAAATTCAAAACGTCCAGCCACTGCTCCCACACCAAAGGGGCTAGCACTGAAAGCTCTTGCTGGCCATCACCTGCCCTAGGCAGCCCTTCCACAGCCCCACAAGCACTGGCGCTCTGAGCTTCCTAGCCACAGCACAGTGGGGACGTTCCTTCTCGGCACAGCCACAGCCCAGCTCCGAAATTCAAAACGTCCAGCCACTGCTCCCACACCAAAGGGGCTAGCACTGAAAGCTCTTGCTGGCCATCACCTGCCCTAGGCAGCCCTTCCACAGCCCCACAAGCACTGGCGCTCTGAGCTTCCTAGCCACAGCACAGTGGGGACGTTCCTTCTCGGCACAGCCACAGCCCAGCTCCGAAATTCAAAACGTCCAGCCACTGCTCCCACACCAAAGGGGCTAGCACTGAAAGCTCTTGCTGGCCATCACCTGCCCTAGGCAGCCCTTCCACAGCCCCACAAGCACTGGCGCTCTGAGCTTCCTAGCCACAGCACAGTGGGGACGTTCCTTCTCGGCACAGCCACAGCCCAGCTCCGAAATTCAAAACGTCCAGCCACTGCTCCCACACCAAAAGGGCTAGCACTGAAAGCTCTTGCTGGCCATCACCTGCCCTAGGCAGCCCTTCCACAGCCCCACAAGCACTGGCGCTCTGAGCTTCCTAGCCACAGCACAGTGGGGACGTTCCTTCTCGGCACAGCCACAGCCCAGCTCCGAAATTCAAAACGTCCAGCCACTGCTCCCACACCAAAGGGGCTAGCACTGAAAGCTCTTGCTGGCCATCACCTGCCCTAGGCAGCCCTTCCACAGCCCCACAAGCACTGGCGCTCTGAGCTTCCTAGCCACAGCACAGTGGGGACGTTCCTTCTCGGCACAGCCACAGCCCAGCTCCGAAATTCAAAACGTCCAGCCACTGCTCCCACACCAAAAGGGCTAGCACTGAAAGCTCTTGCTGGCCATCACCTTCCCTAGGCAGCCCTTCCACAGCCCCACAAGCACTGGCGCTCTGAGCTTCCTAGCCACAGCACAGTGGGGACGTTCCTTCTCGGCACAGCCACAGCCCAGCTCCGAAATTCAAAACGTCCAGCCACTGCTCCCACACCAAAAGGGCTAGCACTGAAAGCTCTTGCTGGCCATCACCTTCCCTAGGCAGCCCTTCCACAGCCCCACAAGCACTGGCGCTCTGAGCTTCCTAGCCACAGCACAGTGGGGACGTTCCTTCTCGGCACAGCCACAGCCCAGCTCCGAAATTCAAAACGTCCAGCCACTGCTTCCACACCAAAGGGGCTAGCACTGAAAGCCCTTGCTGGCCACCACCTTCCCTAGGCAGCCCTTCCACAGCCCCACAAGCACTGGCGCTCTGAGCTTCCTAGCCACAGCACAGTGGGGACGTTCCTTCTCGGCACAGCCACAGCCCAGCTCCGAAATTCAAAACGTCCAGCCACTGCTCCCACACCAAAGGGGCTAGCACTGAAAGCTCTTGCTGGCCCTCACCTTCCCTAGGCAGCCCTTCCACAGCCCCACAAGCACTGGCGCTCTGAGCTTCCTAGCCACAGCACAGTGGGGACGTTCCTTCTCGGCACAGCCACAGCCCAGCTCCGAAATTCAAAACGTCCAGCCACTGCTCCCACACCAAAGGGGCTAGCACTGAAAGCTCTTGCTGGCCATCACCTTCCCTAGGCAGCCCTTCCACAGCCCCACAAGCACTGGCGCTCTGAGCTTCCTAGCCACAGCACAGTGGGGACGTTCCTTCTCGGCACAGCCACAGCCCAGCTCCGAAATTCGAAACGTCCAGCCACTGCTCCCACACCAAAGGGGCTAGCACTGAAAGCTCTTGCTGGCCATCACCTTCCCTAGGCAGCCCTTCCACAGCCCCACAAGCACTGGCGCTCTGAGCTTCCTAGCCACAGCACAGTGGGGACGTTCCTTCTCAGCACAGCCACAGCCCAGCTCCGAAATTCAAAACGTCCAGCCACTGCTCCCACACCAAAGGGGCTAGCACTGAAAGCTCTTGCTGGCCATCACCTGCCCTAGGCAGCCCTTCCACAGCCCCACAAGCACTGGCGCTCTGAGCTTCCTAGCCACAGCACAGTGGGGACGTTCCTTCTCGGCACAGCCACAGCCCAGCTCCGAAATTCAAAACGTCCAGCCACTGCTCCCACACCAAAGGGGCTAGCACTGAAAGCTCTTGCTGGCCATCACCTTCCCTAGGCAGCCCTTCCACAGCCCCACAAGCACTGGCGCTCTGAGCTTCCTAGCCACAGCACAGTGGGGACGTTCCTTCTCGGCACAGCCACAGCCCAGCTCCGAAATTCAAAACGTCCAGCCACTGCTCCCACACCAAAGGGGCTAGCACTGAAAGCTCTTGCTGGCCATCACCTTCCCTAGGCTGCCCTTCCACAGCCCCACAAGCACTGGCGCTCTGAGCTTCCTAGCCACAGCACAGTGGGGACGTTCCTTCTCGGCACAGCCACAGCCCAGCTCCGAAATTCGAAACGTCCAGCCACTGCTCCCACACCAAAGGGGCTAGCACTGAAAGCTCTTGCTGGCCATCACCTTCCCTAGGCAGCCCTTCCACAGCCCCACAAGCACTGGCGCTCTGAGCTTCCTAGCCACAGCACAGTGGGGACGTTCCTTCTCAGCACAGCCACAGCCCAGCTCCGAAATTCAAAACTTCCAGCCACTGCTCCCACACCAAAGGGGCTAGCACTGAAAGCTCTTGCTGGCCATCACCTTCCCTAGGCTGCCCTTCCACAGCCCCACAAGCACTGGCGCTCTGAGCTTCCTAGCCACAGCACAGTGGGGACGTTCCTTCTCGGCACAGCCACAGCCCAGCTCCGAAATTCGAAACGTCCAGCCACTGCTCCCACACCAAAGGGGCTAGCACTGAAAGCTCTTGCTGGCCATCACCTGCCCTAGGCAGCCCTTCCACAGCCCCACAAGCACTGGCGCTCTGAGCTTCCTAGCCACAGCACAGTGGGGACGTTCCTTCTCGGCACAGCCACAGCCCAGCTCCGAAATTCGAAACGTCCAGACACTGCTCCCACACCAAAGGGGCTAGCACTGAAAGCTCTTGCTGGCCATCACCTTCCCTAGGCAGCCCTTCCACAGCCCCACAAGCACTGGCGCTCTGAGCTTCCTAGCCACAGCACAATGGGGACGTTCCTTCTCAGCACAGCCACAGCCCAGCTCCGAAATTCAAAACGTCCAGCCACTGCTCCCACACTAAAGGGGCTAGCACTGAAAGCTCTTGCTGGCCATCACCTGCCCTAGGCAGCCCTTCCACAGCCCCACAAGCACTGGCGCTCTGAGCTTCCTAGCCATAGCACAGTGGGGACGTTCCTTCTCGGCACAGCCACAGCCCAGCTCCGAAATTCAAAACGTCCAGCCACTGCTCCCACACCAAAGGGGCTAGCACTGAAAGCTCTTGCTGGCCATCACCTGCCCTAGGCAGCCCTTCCACAGCCCCACAAGCACTGGCGCTCTGAGCTTCCTAGCCACAGCACAGTGGGGACGTTCCTTCTCGGCACAGCCACAGCCCAGCTCCGAAATTCGAAACGTCCAGCCACTGCTCCCACACCAAAGGGGCTAGCACTGAAAGCTCTTGCTGGCCATCACCTTCCCTAGGCAGCCCTTCCACAGCCCCACAAGCACTGGCGCTCTGAGCTTCCTAGCCACAGCACAGTGGGGACGTTCCTTCTCAGCACAGCCACAGCCCAGCTCCGAAATTCAAAACGTCCAGCCACTGCTCCCACACCAAAGGGGCTAGCACTGAAAGCTCTTGCTGGCCATCACCTGCCCTAGGCAGCCCTTCCACAGCCCCACAAGCACTGGCGCTCTGAGCTTCCTAGCCACAGCACAGTGGGGACGTTCCTTCTCGGCACAGCCACAGCCCAGCTCCGAAATTCAAAACGTCCAGCCACTGCTCCCACACCAAAGGGGCTAGCACTGAAAGCTCTTGCTGGCCATCACCTGCCCTAGGCAGCCCTTCCACAGCCCCACAAGCACTGGCGCTCTGAGCTTCCTAGCCACAGCACAGTGGGGACGTTCCTTCTCGGCACAGCCAGAGCCCAGCTCCGAAATTCGAAACGTCCAGCCACTGCTCCCACACCAAAGGGGCTAGCACTGAAAGCTCTTGCTGGCCATCACCTTCCCTAGGCAGCCCTTCCACAGCCCCACAAGCACTGGCGCTCTGAGCTTCCTAGCCACAGCACAGTGGGGACGTTCCTTCTCGGCACAGCCACAGCCCAGCTCCGAAATTCGAAACGTCCAGCCACTGCTCCCACACCAAAGGGGCTAGCACTGAAAGCTCTTGCTGGCCATCACCTTCCCTAGGCAGCCCTTCCACAGCCCCACAAGCACTGGCGCTCTGAGCTTCCTAGCCACAGCACAGTGGGGACGTTCCTTCTCGGCACAGGCACAGCCCAGCTCCGAAATTCAAAACCTCCAGCCACTGCTCCCACACCAAAAGGGCTAGCACTGAAAGCTCTTGCTGGCCATCACCTGCCCTAGGCAGCCCTTCCACAGCCCCACAAGCACTGGCGCTCTGAGCTTCCTAGCCACAGCACAGTGGGGACGTTCCTTCTCGGCACAGCCACAGCCCAGCTCCGAAATTCAAAACGTCCAGCCACTGCTCCCACACCAAAGGGGCTAGCACTGAAAGCTCTTGCTGGCCATCACCTGCCCTAGGCAGCCCTTCCACAGCCCCACAAGCACTGGCGCTCTGAGCTTCCTAGCCACAGCACAGTGGGGACGTTCCTTCTCGGCACAGCCACAGCCCAGCTCCGAAATTCAAAACGTCCAGCCACTGCTCCCACACCAAAGGGGCTAGCACTGAAAGCTCTTGCTGGCCATCACCTTCCCTAGGCAGCCCTTCCACAGCCCCACAAGCACTGGCGCTCTGAGCTTCCTAGCCACAGCACAGTGGGGACGTTCCTTCTCAGCACAGCCACAGCCCAGCTCCGAAATTCAAAACGACCAGCCACTGCTCCCACACCAAAGGGGCTAGCACTGAAAGCTCTTGCTGGCCATCACCTTCCCTAGGCAGCCCTTCCACAGCCCCACAAGCACTGGCGCTCTGAGCTTCCTAGCCACAGCACAGTGGGGACGTTCCTTCTCGGCACAGCCAGAGCCCAGCTCTGAAATTCAAAACGTCCAGCCACTGCTCCCACACCAAAGGGGCTAGCACTGAAAGCTCTTGCTGGCCATCACCTGCCCTAGGCAGCCCTTCCACAGCCCCACAAGCACTGGCGCTCTGAGCTTCCTAGCCACAGCACAGTGGGGACGTTCCTTCTCGGCACAGCCACAGCCCAGCTCCGAAATTCGAAACGTCCAGCCACTGCTCCCACACCAAAGGGGCTAGCACTGAAAGCTCTTGCTGGCCATCACCTGCCCTAGGCAGCCCTTCCACAGCCCCACAAGCACTGGCGCTCTGAGCTTCCTAGCCACAGCACAGTGGGGACGTTCCTTCTCGGCACAGCCACAGCCCAGCTCCGAAATTCAAAACCTCCAGCCACTGCTCCCACACCAAAAGGGCTAGCACTGAAAGCTCTTGCTGGCCATCACCTGCCCTAGGCAGCCCTTCCACAGCCCCACAAGCACTGGCGCTCTGAGCTTCCTAGCCACAGCACAGTGGGGACGTTCCTTCTCGGCACAGCCACAGCCCAGCTCCGAAATTCAAAACGTCCAGCCACTGCTCCCACACCAAAGGGGCTAGCACTGAAAGCTCTTGCTGGCCATCACCTGCCCTAGGCAGCCCTTCCACAGCCCCACAAGCACTGGCGCTCTGAGCTTCCTAGCCACAGCACAGTGGGGACGTTCCTTCTCGGCACAGCCACAGCCCAGCTCCGAAATTCGAAACGTCCAGCCACTGCTCCCACACCAAAGGGGCTAGCACTGAAAGCTCTTGCTGGCCATCACCTTCCCTAGGCAGCCCTTCCACAGCCCCACAAGCACTGGCGCTCTGAGCTTCCTAGCCACAGCACAGTGGGGACGTTCCTTCTCGGCACAGCGACAGCCCAGCTCCGAAATTCAAAACGTCCAGCCACTGCTCCCACACCAAAGGGGCTAGCACTGAAAGCTCTTGCTAGCCATCACCTGCCCTAGGCAGCCCTTCCACAGCCCCACAAGCACTGGCGCTCTGAGCTTCCTAGCCACAGCACAGTGGGGACGTTCCTTCTCGGCACAGCCACAGCCCAGCTCCGAAATTCAAAACGTCCAGCCACTGCTCCCACACCAAAAGGGCTAGCACTGAAAGCTCTTGCTGGCCATCACCTGCCCTAGGCAGCCCTTCCACAGCCCCACAAGCACTGGCGCTCTGAGCTTCCTAGCCACAGCACAGTGGGGACGTTCCTTCTCGGCACAGCCACAGCCCAGCTCCGAAATTCAAAACGTCCAGCCACTGCTCCCACACCAAAGGGGCTAGCACTGAAAGCTCTTGCTGGCCATCACCTGCCCTAGGCAGCCCTTCCACAGCCCCACAAGCACTGGCGCTCTGAGCTTCCTAGCCACAGCACAGTGGGGACGTTCCTTCTCGGCACAGCCACAGCCCAGCTCCGAAATTCAAAACGTCCAGCCACTGCTCCCACACCAAAGGGGCTAGCACTGAAAGCTCTTGCTGGCCATCACCTGCCCTAGGCAGCCCTTCCACAGCCCCACAAGCACTGGCGCTCTGAGCTTCCTAGCCACAGCACAGTGGGGACGTTCCTTCTCGGCACAGCCACAGCCCAGCTCCGAAATTCAAAACGTCCAGCCACTGCTCCCACACCAAAGGGGCTAGCACTGAAAGCTCTTGCTGGCCATCACCTGCCCTAGGCAGCCCTTCCACAGCCCCACAAGCACTGGCGCTCTGAGCTTCCTAGCCACAGCACAGTGGGGACGTTCCTTCTCGGCACAGCCACAGCCCAGCTCCGAAATTCAAAACGTCCAGCCACTGCTCCCACACCAAAAGGGCTAGCACTGAAAGCTCTTGCTGGCCATCACCTGCCCTAGGCAGCCCTTCCACAGCCCCACAAGCACTGGCGCTCTGAGCTTCCTAGCCACAGCACAGTGGGGACGTTCCTTCTCGGCACAGCCACAGCCCAGCTCCGAAATTCAAAACGTCCAGCCACTGCTCCCACACCAAAGGGGCTAGCACTGAAAGCTCTTGCTGGCCATCACCTGCCCTAGGCAGCCCTTCCACAGCCCCACAAGCACTGGCGCTCTGAGCTTCCTAGCCACAGCACAGTGGGGACGTTCCTTCTCGGCACAGCCACAGCCCAGCTCCGAAATTCAAAACGTCCAGCCACTGCTCCCACACCAAAAGGGGCTAGCACTGAAAGCTCTTGCTGGCCATCACCTTCCCTAGGCAGCCCTTCCACAGCCCCACAAGCACTGGCGCTCTGAGCTTCCTAGCCACAGCACAGTGGGGACGTTCCTTCTCGGCACAGCCACAGCCCAGCTCCGAAATTCAAAACGTCCAGCCACTGCTCCCACACCAAAAGGGCTAGCACTGAAAGCTCTTGCTGGCCATCACCTTCCCTAGGCAGCCCTTCCACAGCCCCACAAGCACTGGCGCTCTGAGCTTCCTAGCCACAGCACAGTGGGGACGTTCCTTCTCGGCACAGCCACAGCCCAGCTCCGAAATTCAAAACGTCCAGCCACTGCTTCCACACCAAAGGGGCTAGCACTGAAAGCCCTTGCTGGCCACCACCTTCCCTAGGCAGCCCTTCCACAGCCCCACAAGCACTGGCGCTCTGAGCTTCCTAGCCACAGCACAGTGGGGACGTTCCTTCTCGGCACAGCCACAGCCCAGCTCCGAAATTCAAAACGTCCAGCCACTGCTCCCACACCAAAGGGGCTAGCACTGAAAGCTCTTGCTGGCCATCACCTTCCCTAGGCAGCCCTTCCACAGCCCCACAAGCACTGGCGCTCTGAGCTTCCTAGCCACAGCACAGTGGGGACGTTCCTTCTCGGCACAGCCACAGCCCAGCTCCGAAATTCAAAACGTCCAGCCACTGCTCCCACACCAAAGGGGCTAGCACTGAAAGCTCTTGCTGGCCATCACCTTCCCTAGGCAGCCCTTCCACAGCCCCACAAGCACTGGCGCTCTGAGCTTCCTAGCCACAGCACAGTGGGGACGTTCCTTCTCGGCACAGCCACAGCCCAGCTCCGAAATTCGAAACGTCCAGCCACTGCTCCCACACCAAAGGGGCTAGCACTGAAAGCTCTTGCTGGCCATCACCTTCCCTAGGCAGCCCTTCCACAGCCCCACAAGCACTGGCGCTCTGAGCTTCCTAGCCACAGCACAGTGGGGACGTTCCTTCTCAGCACAGCCACAGCCCAGCTCCGAAATTCAAAACGTCCAGCCACTGCTCCCACACCAAAGGGGCTAGCACTGAAAGCTCTTGCTGGCCATCACCTGCCCTAGGCAGCCCTTCCACAGCCCCACAAGCACTGGCGCTCTGAGCTTCCTAGCCACAGCACAGTGGGGACGTTCCTTCTCGGCACAGCCACAGCCCAGCTCCGAAATTCAAAACCGTCCAGCCACTGCTCCCACACCAAAGGGGCTAGCACTGAAAGCTCTTGCTGGCCATCACCTTCCCTAGGCAGCCCTTCCACAGCCCCACAAGCACTGGCGCTCTGAGCTTCCTAGCCACAGCACAGTGGGGACGTTCCTTCTCGGCACAGCCACAGCCCAGCTCCGAAATTCAAAACGTCCAGCCACTGCTCCCACACCAAAGGGGCTAGCACTGAAAGCTCTTGCTGGCCATCACCTTCCCTAGGCTGCCCTTCCACAGCCCCACAAGCACTGGCGCTCTGAGCTTCCTAGCCACAGCACAGTGGGGACGTTCCTTCTCGGCACAGCCACAGCCCAGCTCCGAAATTCGAAACGTCCAGCCACTGCTCCCACACCAAAGGGGCTAGCACTGAAAGCTCTTGCTGGCCATCACCTTCCCTAGGCAGCCCTTCCACAGCCCCACAAGCACTGGCGCTCTGAGCTTCCTAGCCACAGCACAGTGGGGACGTTCCTTCTCAGCACAGCCACAGCCCAGCTCCGAAATTCAAAACTTCCAGCCACTGCTCCCACACCAAAGGGGCTAGCACTGAAAGCTCTTGCTGGCCATCACCTTCCCTAGGCTGCCCCTTCCACAGCCCCACAAGCACTGGCGCTCTGAGCTTCCTAGCCACAGCACAGTGGGGACGTTCCTTCTCGGCAGAGCCACAGCCCAGCTCCGAAATTCGAAACGTCCAGCCACTGCTCCCACACCAAAGGGGCTAGCACTGAAAGCTCTTGCTGGCCATCACCTGCCCTAGGCAGCCCTTCCACAGCCCCACAAGCACTGGCGCTCTGAGCTTCCTAGCCACAGCACAGTGGGGACGTTCCTTCT